>NW_023365705.1:63955-88257 GCF_000003815.2 Branchiostoma floridae
CAAAAAAAGGGAATATAAGTGACAGATAGCTTTTTGCAAGTCCGGACCTGGGCTCCTGACATTAGGGTTTTTTTGGATTTGGACCTAAACATTTTTAGGTCCAATTCTAAGTCCGGGCTTTAGGCAATTCTAAGTCCGGGCTTTAGGTACGCACCACTATGTGCGAGTGTTTGGGTTAGGATTAGGGTCAGGTTTAGGCTTATGTTTACAGTATGTCATGTCCTACCTCAGGTGTCTAAGATGAACCAGCTGTGACCACCTGTGTGTATAATTGCAGGTGTCTAAGATGAACCAGCTGTGACCACCTGTGTGTATAATTGCAGGTGTCTAAGATGAACCAGCTGTGACCACCTGTGTGTATAATTGCAGGTGTCTAAGATAAACCAGCTGTGACCAGCTGTGTGTATGATTACAGGTGTCTTAGATGAACCAGCTGTGACCACCTGTGTGTATAATTGCAGGTGGCTAAGATGAACCACCTGTGTGTATAATTGCAGGTGGCTAAGATGAACCACCTGTGTGTATAATTGCAGGTGGCTAAGATGAACCACCTGTGTGTATAATTGCAGGTGGCTAAGATGAACCACCTGTGTGTATAATTGCAGGTGTCTAAGATGAACCAGCTGTGACCACCTGTGTGTATAATTGCAGGTGTCTAAGATGAACCAGCTGTGACCACCTGTGTGTATAATTGCAGGTGGCTAAGATGAACCAGCTGGTGATCATGCTGATTGACCACCTGTGCGAGCGAGAGCCGGGCCTGACCGACGACCTGACCAGCATCCTCAGCGAGCTCACGACCTTGAACAAGACGGAAAACTCCAAGGTCGCTCTCCGAGCCAGACAGGTAGGAAAACGTCTCTGATTTTGTTGAATAAGTTTATTGCAAATTCCTGCCGGAGAGCTAATTGCAAGTGACCTGAAAGGGGAAGGTCATATAATGTAGAACAGTATAGCATGTGTCTACTCTAGCCAATAAGTTAAGACACTACATTCTTATCAGGTTCAACTTCTTTTTCTGAGACATTGGAAGACAAAAGATCCCGCCTTTTCGGTAACTTTCTGTAATGCGTAGATTCTGTGATGTTAGGAGGAGAGTAGTTTTCTTTCGTCTGTAAACACAGAAATGAGGGAGGAATTTTGTGGCCTCTTTGAAGACCTCCTTTCTTTTGCGATCGTAGAAGGAACAGTTTGAACTAGAATGTATTGCTTTAAATTTGGAACTTCATGTTGAGTTTCTCCCTGACTTCATAGTCACCAAATGGTGCAGGAAGGGTTGCAAAGCAGTGCGGGTAAAGAGGGAAGTCTGCCATCTCTGACTGCCTTTGTAATGTTTCAATGTTCACCATGATGATGATGATGATGATGGCCAGTTGTTTGCGTTCCATAATCAGTAGGAAGGTGTGTTTGTGTGAGAGAAGCACAATTTTTAGCAAAGTTCTTGTTAAGCCTTCCTGTGAACATCATGGTAATGTCCTGTCCTAGGTGCTGAAATGACTGTTCAGGAGCATATACTAAAAGACAATATTTATTCCACACATTATCGCTGTACTTTGGTTGCTCGAGGCATGTGGGCCAAAGAGTCAGAAGAATTGGGAACATCCTTATCCTGTCTTGATTTATGGTTTTTATGCATACTAAATAGTTATTTGCTGAAATGGGCTTAGCTATCATCAGAATGAAAGTTGTCTGTTACCATGTTGTTGAGGACTGTGGTAATTGAATAACATATCAAGAAATATCATTATGATTTAGAAGTGACTTTTAATCTAATCCTGAAGCCTGTTTTCTTTTCAGCTTCATAAAAATAATGAAATCATGATAGTTATAGACCAAGAAGAATAACTTAATATGTTAGATAAACTTATGCCAAATAACATGAATTTGCTCATTGGCAAGCAATTGGAAATGATTTTGGAAACAGACATTTCATACAGCATCCACTGTCTTTCAACAGTGACAATGAGTAAGATTAGTTGATCAGCAGATTTATAAACAAAACCTATGAATTTTTTTTATATCCGAATGAGTTGTAGTCACACACTGTTGTTCAACCTTTGAAGGTGAACTGGAGACTGGTCTGATTTTCATGACCAAGCTCTTAATGGAAAAGTTGCCCCACTTCATGGCATTGCCGTGTTCTTTTGCGTCTCCATTATTATCGCCATAGTAACACCAAGGAGCGACGTTTATGTTGCCCCGTTCCTCCCTTGGGGCCTTGCTTAGATCGGACCCCCCCACATGATTGTCCTGATCAGGGGGGGAGAATTTTGTACCATTTAGAGGCCCCAGGACGTCCCCTGCTGTACCCGAGTATTCACCAAAGGTCACCATGTATCCGGAAACTTCATCCCCCACCCCGAACTGTTCATAGTCTGCGTACAGCCAGTCACTGTCCCAGGCCTTCAGATCAACACGAAGGGTATCTTTCTGGGTATATAGCCAATGAATTTTCTCAAGTCCCAACCAGAAGTTTTTGTCTTCTTCCAAAGCCCCAAACCCAGTGCTATACGAGTCCTGCGTTCTGTCCCAGTCAGTTGTGCCTTGGTTGTTCTGGATAACTGTCCAGCCACTGTCAGAATCAAAGTCGCAGTAGACCTGGAATGGGAATGGGGCAACGTCTGGTCGGATCACGTAAACCCCATCGGCGTCAAAACCATGTTGGTAAAGGTCCTGGCAGTCTGCAAGTAATAAGTCATGTTTGATTGAGATGGATTTTACTCGTAGGGACGAGGAGGTATCAAAATAAAGGAGCTGACATGCAAAAATATGTTTGAGTTTGAGTTTTATACTGAAACTCCTAAGAAAAATACATTGTACAACTAAGTCGAACTCCACAAAAGTTATCCGCTGTATGTAGGGCACAGTATTGCAAGGTGGAGCCCAACCCTCTCCTTCCATTGCCTTTTATCCCCCCAACCATAGTCAGGTTCCCATTTTTACACCTGTGTGGAGATAGGAAAGTCTTGTAATGTGCCAAATCCCAAGGGCATGAGATCTAGATGGCAGGATTTGAACCCAGCACCTCTGGGTCCTGCCTGCAGTTATGTGATATGACCCCACTAGTGCTGCATGTGGAATTACTACTAACCTTTAAATGTGATGACAGGTATTTGTGGTTGTCCCTCGCCTGAAGCAGTGTTTGGTGCCAGCCCAGTATGTTCTTCTTCACTTTGGTCCTCGTGTCCTTCCCCATTATCTAGCACTGGAAAATCAATTGAAACAGCTTTGGTTAGGGACGTCTCTAGGATAGGACGTTAAATGGAGAGCCACACCTTGAGCATGTTAAAGAACTCACCACACTTAGCTAACTGGTTGACAGAGGTACTATAAGTTTTCAGCTGATTGAACGAGTGCAGAAGCGGGCATTACGCATTATCCTTGGGCGGGCCTACACAGACTACAACACGGCACTCCATGTCTGTAACCTAGAGACACTTGCTAGCAGAAGAGCTAACCTGTGTGTCAAGTTTGCGAACAGCATGACGACATCAGAAAGAACTGTTGATTTAGTACCAGCTCCCAGGAGGCTAACGCACGGACGGTCACTAAGAAACTCCAACAAACTAACAATACCTACCTGCAGAACTGTTAGGTTTCCCAATAGTCCAGTACCATCACTGCTGCGTATACTCAATTCCATGACGTGAAGAACTATAGCTAGTCAATACAGTGTACCAGATTTTAACGTACGAGATAATTTATGAGATGTGCCATACCTGTAAATACCTTTTTAACGTGTAATGTCTGTAATATGTCATGCAAGAACAATGGTGTAGTGCAATACTTTGTTTTGTGAAGTGGGCATAATTCAGCCCCTGGCTGCTAGTCGCCTTTTAACGAATAAACTATTTGATTGATTGATTGATTGACAAAGTTTTACAGTGTTAAAGAAGTCATTGTGATACATATACGTCATGTATGTCACTCTCACAACCTGTGAGCTTGCTGCCATCATCTGATTTCTTAGACCTGTGGTGGCTCTCCTTCCCAGCCCACCTGCTCTTGGTCCCGGGGTCGTCAGCACCTTTGACAGCCATGGTGTCACCATGGTGATCCGGGCCCTCAGGGTGCTGAAAGCAGACAGGCAAAAACAAGTTTGAAAAAAAATGTTTATGGCAACATGGCAAGCAGGACTTTGCTGTGTGTTTGTAACACAGATTAGCTTTCATTGTTTTGCAGACAGTTTAAAATAAAATTGCATTTAAAGGATTTAGACATTAATAGCTTAAGTATCTACAGTGTACTAAAGAGTGTTTGCCTTGCAGTTGTGAGTTTGATCCCCGACCGAGTTATAACAAAGACTTTAGAAATGGTCCATACTGCTTTCTCTGCTTAGGACTCAGCATTTAGGGAAGATATGGTTACTGTAGTTTAGCACCCACCACCACCAGTGGACTAAGCCCCTGCTGTAGTGATTGCACAAAGCTGTGTGGCTCAGCGCTACAGAAACGGAGATAGCTATATCCACCTGCGCTATATGCACCTTTTGGCGTGTGAAGGGCTTTAACTTAACATTTCAATACAATCAATAGCCTTATACAGGCACCCAGAAATTGAGACAAAAGCATGGATAGGAGAAAATGCGACTCACCATGTCTGAGTCCAGTCTGGTCTGCAGTTCTGATTTCGTGTTCCTCGCTTCTATAGCAACCACCACCAGTGCTACCACGGTAACAGTGCCCAGAATGAGGGCTGCTATGGCAACAGCAATGGTAGCCCGACCATATTTGGGTGCAGAATGCTTGAAATGTAGCATTTCCTCCAACGGGGGCATAGCGCTGTCCTTACCCATTGCTCGAGTCTGTGTGTGGCTGCTGTCAACGTGGCAGTGTTGGGGGGAATCTCGTGACTAGGGGTATTGAAGGTGAAAAACAGATCTGTTCTTGGTGTGTATAACAGCCAGAGGTTGCCTTAAAGTTCTCAGGCAAACCCCCTTTTCAGCCGTGCGTCCTGTTTAATGAACCACCTCAACTTGGCACTGAGGTGGTTGGACTGCCTGAGGCTAATTTCAGACATTAGTTTGCCTAAATTGTGTAACATGCCCACAGGTGATACCTATTGTAGTTAGACTTGTCAGGCATGTGAACATATTAAGTTGTTTGGGATGCTCTGTAAACTGCTAATTTAAAAAAAATAGGAAAACATATTACTCGACTGTGTACAGTAAGACAATTTAAGTCCCAACGTCTGACGAGTATGATTTAACTTCAGGTCTTCCAACCACCTCATTGTTTAAGTCATGTGGTGCACTGTTAAGGTGTTTGGCCAAGAACTTAGAAGTCCTGGGTTTGAATCCCCTGACAAGCCCTGACGTTGTGCCCTTCTGAAAGGCTCTTTACATATTTCATCACTTCACTCAGGTGGATATGAGTATCTAGCTTCCGTTCGAGCCGTCTCACAGATAGGACATTATATGGAGGTCCCTTGTTTGGGAAGAGACACACCTTGAGCATAGTAAAGATCCCACCACACTTATATTTGGTTTGATAGTAGCTTGTGCATCAACTGGAAATAGATTTTGGTTCTCCTTTAAATTCAAGTTCACCTATTTTTGCCAGACCCTACTATCCATAACCCATATGAATTGTGTAAATGTAGCAATGTAACTGACAGTGTGTATATCTGTGTAAGTGTAGCAATGTAACTTTGCATATCCGTGTAAATGTAGCAATGTTGAGGGAACCTGTAGGTGGGAGTATAGAAGGGGCATTCTGGTGATGGTATGAGGAACAGTAATAGTTTGCATTATTTTGTTAACTGGCTATAACCCACTTTTTAGCCAATAATTCAGAAGATCCTGTTCTAGCATTATACATTAAAATGCTTGTTATGGTATAGGGAACAGACCTGTACTCATGTAAAACTGATTAATAATACAAGTAAACTTTTTGTAAGTGATATTGATTACTTTTTAGGAGAAAAGGAAACAGAATACTAAACAGAAGTTCTTTCCTCCTCAGCGCACACTGACACCATTCTATCTACCATTGATAGTCCAGCTGCTACTGAAAGCTGTTCATGAATTAAGAAAAACACATGTTTTAGATGATCTTGATTTATATATTTGAAGTTTCTGAAGGGAACATATTTTAAGTCACCATATGAATTAGAACAGACCGTCCCACAATTAAGAATACAAATCAATGATATGTGACACATACATGACATAAAATATACATTGTACAGTTACAATCTATTTATAGTATCTACCAAGTTAACACGGTTCTACTCTCTCTCTCTCTAAGTTTAAATTATCATATCAAATCAAAAAACTTATTTAAGACCTCATTGTCCATTGTTGCTCCACAGTTATATCATGTACATTTTGTACTTGCCAACTTTGCTCATTGAAATGTATATCCAGCATTTTGTTTCTTGCATTTAATATCTTCTTCTATAAAGGTCCCTTGTCAATGTCCAGTTCAGTCTGTTTCAACAACTGCGAGGTTTTCTGCCTGCCTTTTGTAGAAGTATCTTTCTTGCCCTACAGTTGCCTGGTCATGAAGGATCCTACGTAGACCGTAAATTTCAAAGTTCCTCATGCCAGGCTGTTTGTTAGGAGCAGAATTTGTGTTGCTGTTTTGTCCCTCGCCATGTGCAGGACCTTCCTGTAGATTTGTGGCATCTCCTGTTCCAGTTTGGTCTTCTTGTGGATTCACACTGTTTCCCCGTATCACGGCGACAAGCACCTGACGGACAGCTGTCAGTCTGCGCCAGATTTCCCTCCTTAGGTCGGGCGTGCGGATGAGAGTTGCGATGGGGTTGATGAGCGAGTTCAGGCACACAAACACCTCCTCTCCCTTGCCAACGGGGCACAGGTCTTTGCGAATGATGCAGAACATCGGGACAGTAAGGAGCAGCAGGAGCCAGAGGACCATTGCCATGGCAACCAGCAGCATCACCGTCCTGGCCTTGTGTACGCTTCTCTCAAACTTCCTGTTGGCTTCGTCTTGTACAACAGGCTGACCGCCCCCCTCCCCACTCCGTCCACCCCCCTCCCCACTCGGTCCAGGATTGTTTTCAGACATTGCTCCAGCCTGACCAAGTCTTGTCTTCCGTCTTTCTCTTATCTTCAGGAGCACACTGAAGTTTGTGAAGGCCATGATGCTACAGAACACGAGCATTATCAAGGCAAAGCTAATGACAAAGGCTACTGGATGATACACATACGGAGGGCAGTTGGCGGAGTCAGTGGCTATGGCCTGCATATCCAGACAGTTCCATCCCATATTGGGAGAAAAGGCGAACAAGCAAAGAACGATCCACAAAGCAGCCATAGGTACAAGTGCACGCAGTGTGGCACTGTCAGCGTGGATGTGGAAAAATATTGGATGCCTCACAGCGAGGTAGCTATCTATGGACAACAAGGATAGAGCAGAGGCTGAGACTAACTGAGTAAATATGATTACATTGATAAATGTCCATATGAAACCATAGTTAGTACTGTAGCCCCTGTGGCCTACACTACGGTACAGGAGTGCGATACCTGCAAGCAGATCCGCCATTGCCAGGTTTGAGATGTAGAGGAACCGGGGTTTGTGTAGTTCTCGCCTGCAGATGATCCCCAAGAGCAGGGAAATGTTAGCAGCGATGATGAGTATCCCAGTCAGCCCGTAGAAAATAGCAAGTCCAGTTCCTAGCTCAAAAGCGTCCTCGTATGCGGAACATGCAGCGTGGGCCTGCTGGTAAGTTACTGTCTTGTTCTGTAAGTGGTTCCAGTAGCAGGACAGCAGGGCTCCGAAGTTGGTGCCGTCTTCAACCATTTTGTGTAGCTGATTCTGGTCAACTGCAGCTTGAAGGATGAAGCTTTGATTGACAGGGAGTTCAGGAAGCTGTAGATGTCTGCAGTTGGCAGGCAGGGAAGAAAAGACAAGTGATGTTATTGCACCTGATCAAGAAAGGTTGAGTCTGTCTGGAGTTTTTGCTGGTCAACTGCAGCTTAAAGAATTATCAAGCTTTGATCAGTGGTCTTGGATGTCTACGTTGTTGCTAGGATAAGGAATTTCAAGGGATAGAAAAGTTACTGCACCTGATCAAGAAGGGTTGAGCCTTTTTGGAGCTGATTCTGGTGAACTGTAGCTTGAAGAATAAACTTTGATGTTTGCTTTTGGTTGCCGAGAGAAGGAAAGGAGACTGAATAATGTCACTGCACCTGATCAAGAAGGCTCCAGTCCGTATGAGTCTGTATACAGCTGATGATCTGCAGCTTGAAAGACGAAGCAGTATGGACAGGTAGCTGTGTTGTCTGCTGTACAGTTGTCGGCCAGAAGGCAAGAAGAGCGATGTGGCTGCACTGATGGAAGTAAGCACAGGAAACTGTCTACAGTACAGTTGTCAGCCAGGAAAAGGCAAGAAGAGCGATGTAGCTGCACCGATCAGTAAGGTTGAGGTGAAGTCTGTGGAGGCAGGCTGGAGAATGCCTCACAGCTGCTTTATTAACAGGTTTTATGCTGGAGCAGTCATTATGAATGTTCCTGCGTAGGTTGTCACCATGGCAACTCTGCAAGCTGTAGTTTGATTGGGTGGAAACATGAAATGTTGCATGATGGGAGAGGTTCTCGAAGGTTCTCGAAACGATCTTGACGTGGGCTGTTTCCATGGTGACAGCGAGCTTAATTTGAAATGGCAGAAATTTGCAGGTGCGCTTTACATTAAGTTGTACTCAACGGCAGCTTTGCAATATCAATGTCTGTCAGCAATTTGTGTTATGTTCATGATGTACGACATCCTGCGTTACCACAACATCAGCTTCATTGAAGTGGCAGAACTATGCAGTTAAGCTGGACGGTTGGGGATCCAGAAATGCTTCCTGGTGCTTGTCTGATGGGTTTTACATAGCTGGTAACCATGGGTGACAGAACAAAGCTTACTGATGATGTTTCAGCAAGCTGTGACATATCAAGAGACACGAGAGAATGTGAGAAGAAGATTAAAACGTGATTGTGCACCTGTTTATGGACTGAGCAAGGACGTTATAAGACTGCAAATTTTGTTGCTGCTAATGCACTTCTGAGGACAGGAGATGTCCTTCCTTGCCTGACATCTTAATCTAGGACTTATCTTTAGCTTATCCTTCAAGCTCAAGTAAAGCATCATGCTTGAGTGAGAGGACTCAAGGATTAACATGTTACAACAAGAAAAAGGTTCATTCCTGTGATTTTAATGAGTGTTAGAATCCATCAGACAGGTGTTTCAGCAAGCAACAGAAATGGGCAGATTGTTGGCTTGCATGTCAACCCTTAATCCTCTATGGTTTTGTTAGTTTGAACCTTAAAGTTGATTTATTCATGAGAAGCTCAAATCTGCCCCAGGCCGTTTTTCATTGAGATGATGAGGAAGGTGATGGTCAGATAGAATATAGCAGGCTCACAGATTACACCCAGTCCCAGGGGTCTAGCCAGCGTCCGTTTTTCCGTCAATTGACGGAAATTTGCTGCGTCTGACGGAAAAATTTTAAAACCAATCCGTCAACCTTGACGGACAAAAATCCTTGGTGGAAGCTACAGGCGGCCTGGGGACTCCGTCCACGGCCGTAAAAGCCACACATTGTTTGTTTTGCTATTGTTATGATTGTTGACAATGTGTGTCGGCGCCTTTTGCATATGATAATCTCATTAAAACCCGTTTTTCAAGGTCTCAGTTCAGTCCTTCTAATTAATTTTCGCGGTTTTCGCGACGATTGTAATTGGCTGACGGAAAAAAATTTCGAGCTGGCTAAAGCCCTGCCCAGTCCTAATAAATCTATCAACATATATCGTTGCATAAACATCTTACAAAAACTTTAAGTAGAGCAAAAGCTCAGGGTTCTTACTTTGTGTCTGTTCATTTTATTCAGAACAACACTTAGCAATTTGCAAGTAACATTTTTTTCACACAACCACAGTCAGCTTCCTCATAGACTTTTGGCTGCTTCCCTAGCTTTGTCAGGGTGAACGACCTTTAAGCAAAATGTAGTAGAGTTCGTTGCACTCTGATTAAGCTGACAGCAGTCAAACATGAGTGAGGCTGTTTCTGTCAGAGTAATTTTACTCACAAAGTTTTAATGATCCTACATGACTCTTGGTAAAGAGGAATTTGAAAAGAATTTTACAGATATTGCTGGAGACATGCTGAAGGACACGTAGAAAGTGTTTGTGGTTACTTTTCCTGGCAGGTGTTTTAGCTGCAAAACCAGGATAGCTTATTGGCTCACATGTAAATAACAACATCTTTGTGTTGGTAAGCCATTTGCAAGTAACGTTCTTTTCACACAACCAGTCAGCTTCCGCACAGACTTTGGGCTGCTTTCCTGTGTCGGGGTGAACAAACTTCAGTCAAGGAGTGGCTGAGTTTGTTAAGTGTACTTTGATGATGCTGACAGCAGTCCAATATCATGAGTGAAGTTGTTTGTATCAGAAGAATTTTACTCGCATATATATAATGATCCTACGTGGCTCTTGGTAAGAAGAAATTTGGAAAGAATTTTAATAATATTGCTGAAGAGATGTTGAAGGACAATACACGTGCTGTTTGTGTCAGAAGAATCTGAGTGGCAAACATGTAAGGATCTTCAGTCTGTGGCTCTCGTAAAAGAGAAATTTGGAAATAATTTTACCAATATTGCTGGAGAGATGTTGAAGGACATACTGTTTGTGACAGAGGAATTTTACTGGTAAACATGTAAGGATCTTCTGTGGCTCTCGTAAAAGAGAAATTTGGAAAGAATTTACCAATATTGCTGGAGACATGTTGATGACGCACCGTGGATATGATGAGTGTTTCTCCTGTCAGTGATGTATGTGCTCTGACAGGTGGATGGAATGTCATGTATTTTATTTACCAGAGTTTGAAAGGGGTAACTGCAGGCCATTTAATGGCAGCTCTACTTGAGGATGGATTTTTTGGGTTAGAAGTCTGAATATCACTTCAAGTCAGTGCCTGGCCCTGAAAATGTGTTTGAGATAATATAACTTACATGTAGTAGGAAACATGTGTTGTGCCTCTGCTCATGATCAACATCCGGGTCAGTGCTGACTGAAACTGGCATGATGGTTTATGCCGTTTAACCTTGTTTAGGCCACACCAATTTAATTTCTTGGTTCACGGATTTTTTCATTAAAAAAATGGAGCGAGAGGGCGAAATAAAAATAAAAATAAAAATTGTAAAATGGTTGGGGTAAAGGTAACGGCTAATCCAAAACATAAAGAAAAAAAAGTTTTCAGCTTGAAAAAAGTACAAAAACACTATTATTGTACAGTAACAGCACCTGTACCCACACTTAAGGAGTTTATAATATAAAGGCCAATTTGCTACACCAGAAAGTTGGTGAATGGTTTCATTAATGGTGAAAATTTGCTGAGTGGTAAATTTTATCTTTATTTCATTTTCCAAAAAATAGGAGCGAGCGAATCCGTGAACCAAGGAATTAAATTGGTGTGGCCTTAGCTACTTGAAACTTGTGTACTCCCTACCTCCTTCAAATTGTTTGGAGGCAGCCATGAAGATAGAGATTTGTCACCGTCCTTGTCTCTCTTTCTCACTGCAGTTAGCCTCTCAAGCAGGTTGAATGTATAATGTGTTGTCTTGCCAGGATTTTCTCTCTCTGTGCCAACATTGCCCATTTGCTTAGTTTATAATAATAAATGATACAAATTTGAAAGAACAATTTAAAAAGCCTTGTTGATGACACAAGGTGGTGCTAAGCTAGCTGTGATCATCAGTCAGAATTTTATGACAAACATCACTGAAAAGAGGTTACCACAGGGTATCAATGTCACAGATTGTAATTTGTTTGTTTGTTTGTTTGTTTAGGTGCTGATTGCCGCCCACCAGCCGTCGTACGAGCTTCGCCACAACCAGGTGGAGTCCATTTTCCTGTCAGCCATCGACATGTACGGCCACCAGTTCTGCCCCGAGAACTTACAGGTGAGACCACAGTAAAACTTACATGTGAGACCACTGTTGACATGTACATGTACACCCTGAAAACATACATGTGAGACCACTGTTGACATGAATGGCCACCAGTTCTGCCCCGAGAACTTACAGGTGAGACCATAGTAAAACTCACATGTGAGACCACTGTTGACAGCCATGAAAACTTACCACATTGAAACCTACAGGTGAGACCACGAAATGAAATGCACAGACTGAGACACTTATTATATAGATGAGACCACCTTAAATCTTGATATTATGAGATGATGAAAACGTACAAGTTAGACCAGTCACTAAAACTCACAGATGAGATCATTTGAAAATCTACAGGTGAGAGTGAGACCGCTTTTAATTGACCCAAAACAAAAAATAATCTTGCTAGATCAATGAAGAAACGGGACAAGTAATGGTTGTATACCAGGCACATTTGTCTGCAGGAAGTTATTTTATGACAGATTCTCATCACGTATGCTTCATTTTGTAGCACAGCTCACATTGCTATTTCTTTTGTTATTTCTCTCCTTTATGTTTATTTTGTAAACCCGTGTTTCCTCAAACCTGATCAGTTGTCGCATCACCACAACTTCAACTACCTGTTTGAATTCTTCCTACAAACTGCACACTCCTGGTCCCTGGTAGGGGACACAAGTCAGCAATATGGCGTGCTTTCTTCACAAAATCCTTTCAAGCCCAAATACAGAAATTCAGGAGTTACATAATTAAAGAATCTGGCTGATTTCAGCTTTCTCTCATTCAGGCTGATTTGAGCTTCATCATAAATAAAGGTTCAAACAAAATGCAGTCTAGCCCTGGGCATGGATTTGCAATCGTTGCACATGCATGTTGATATGATAATCTAACATTTAACTCTCTTGAAACTGTAATAAATTCCTTAAGTTAACTTTGGACCTGCAACCTAACACCATTACTTCAGCCTGACACCATATTGTATCACCATCATGACACCATGACTGTAACATGACACCATTACTGTAACATGACACCATGACTGTAACATGACACCATTACTGTAAGCTGACACCATTACTGTAACCTGACACCATTACTGTAGCCTGACACCATTACTGTAAGCTGACACCATTACTGTAATATGACACCATTACTGGACCCTGACACCATTACTGTAACATGAAACACCATTAGTGTAACCTGACACCATTACTGTAACATGAAACACCATTAGTGTAACCTGACACCATGACTGTAACATGACACCATTACTGTAAGCTGACACCATTACTGTAACCTGACACCATTACTGTAGCCTGACACCATGACTGTAACCTGACACCATTACTGTAAGATGTTACACCATGACTGTAACCTGACACCATGACTGTAACATGACACCATTACTGTAAGATGTTACACCATGACTGTAACATGACACCATGACTGTAACCTGACACCTTCCCCCCATGCTGCTCACCCTCCCCATGTCTGTCCACTGCAGACCTCTCCCAGCGGCCGCGTTAACGTTCCCGCCGGACTCTGTAGCGAAAACCTCGTTGAAGAGGTAACGGCCGTTGGCCATGGCTGTTGTTTGTTGTTGTTGTTGTTGTTTGTTTGTTTGGTAGATTTTCTGTTTGGCTGTGACTTCTGTCTGCTTGGGTCTTCTTTAAGTTCATCCATGGTGTGGCTGTCACAACATTTATTTTCTGTAGTTTTATATCATAATGCCACCTTCTTTTAATTAGGAATTTAGAATTTCATGTAAATCTGACATTATTGATCACCAAAGTTCCAAAGTTAAAAGTGTAGATGTCATTCGAAAGGGAGCCTGGGTTACACTTCTGTTAGGGAATTGCATCCTGTGCTTTGATTTTGCAAGTTTCAAAGTTTCAAAGTAAAGGCATAGATACCAGTAGCTCTAGACAGTATGAGCAACAATGTACAGTGCTAGTGGACAAATCATTGACTTATTTCCCTAGGTATAGAAAGTTACAAGAAGTGTAGCAACTCTACCAGGTATATCAGGGGACCATGATATGAGGAATAGCACGACGTGAGGTTTCTCTTCACACGAGGGTCAACACGAAACGTGCCATTGCTCGCGTTCCGCTATCTTTGCACGCTCGCCCCAGGTAAAGGCCCATTACGTGCGCTTCTTCAATTTTAGCGGTGTTCGCACGTAGCAGTGGCCGGGCATTCACGGCTATATTTTCTCGCCCCGGATGAAGACAATCCAGCCCCATTACGTGCGTTTCTTCAATTTTAGTCGTGTTTGCACGGAGTTCTGGCCGGGGTAACACGGCTAATATGGCTTTATTTCCGCCCCGGCAGACTCGGCACTCAATGCGGACCCATTACGTGCGGATTCTTTTTTTTTTTCAATTTTAGCGGTGTCTGCACGTAGCCATGCCAGGCAACACGGCTACTAGTATATTTTCCCCGACTCGGCACTCAATCCAGACCCCTTACGTGCGCTTCTTCAATTTTAGCGGTGTCTGCACGGAGCCAGGCCCGGCAACACGGTTATTTTCTCGCCCGCCCCGCCAGACTCGGCTCTCAAACCAGACCCATTACGTGCGCTTCTTCAATTTTAGCGGTGTCTGCACGGAGCCAGGCCCGGCAACACGGTTATTTTCTCGCCCGCCCCGCCAGACTCGGCTCTCAAACCAGACCCATTACGTGCGCTTCTTCAATTTTAGCGGTGTTTGCACGGAGCCAGGCCCGGCAACACGGCTTTATTTTCCCTCTCTGAGAGCGTGAAGACTCGGCACTCAATCTCGGGGGAAGTGAAAGTTGACTTGAAACTGACTATACCCGAGCCAGGCCCGGCAACACGGTTATTTTCTCGCCCGCCCCGCCAGACTCGGCTCTCAAACCAGACCCATTACGTGCGCTTCTTCAATTTTAGCGGTGTTTGCACGGAGCCAGGCCCGGCAACACGGCTTTATTTTCCCTCTCTGAGAGCGTGAAGACTCGGCACTCAATCTCGGGGGAAGTGAAAGTTGACTTGAAACTGACTATACCCAAGCTCCTGTATGGCTCGTATTTGACCAAGGAGGTTAAAATGCTTGATTTAACAAAGCATAGTGGACCAATATCCAAGCCATGGCGGAGAAGGCACGCCGGTAAATGTTATCATTGCGACGTGAAATCATAAACAAAGATCGACACCATTTTGTTTCCTTGTAGAATTATCGCACTTAACACATTTTCTTTCCGTTTATTATTATTTCACGTTTATATTCAGTATCTTGCCGGTACTCGATTCTGTTAGTGTATCGACATTGTAGTCAAAGATTTTGTAGCATGTAATCTTGTTTAAAACTGCTTGTAAGGACTCTCCGTAGTGCCCAGGGTGTTTCATTTCTGATAAAATATCTCATAATTTACTTCATACAGTTAAATCTCGGTAGATAAACTGTTGTTTGTGGAACTTGATACGAAAAGTAACGCTTTTGTAGCTATATATCCAGATATTTTTAAAGTACATATTATTTTCCCACAACACGCAAAATTGATTGATGATCTCTCTTTGTCACGAGCCCGAGGCATGATCAAAGGCTGCCGCGGGCTGCGCGGGAAAACTTGAATGCAGCGAACTAGAAATTCTCACGCTTACGGTGCACGAAATCAAAATATGTGGGGCTTACATCTGATCTCACTCAACAATCGGAGACGAATTCAGCGCTCAACGCACATGTTACAAGCTAATTCTTTCTGGATACAGCGTTTTTGGTCCGGCGATTGAAATGGGCTACGAATTCGAAGGTTTGTTGTGTGGTTCACTTCTGTAAACAAAGGTGACGCCATGTAAATAATGAATTTTATTACAAATGGCTTTGATATGTGCGATTGTTACAACTCTTAGGTAATTACAGCTTAGTACATGTACTGCGTATATTATGGTTCATCAACACATTTCGATCTCAAAAAAAATCTTCATTCACAGATCTTCATTAAAAAACGCCGCCATTTCTGCTGACTGCAAGTGTACTGTGCTGTCGCAGTTTTCCCCGAGTTTACCTGAATTGTTCTGCCAGACTTGTGCGTACCGTACCGTATTACAGTACTAGCATTTACTATACAGTGTTTTCGATATCGTAAATCCTTTTAATTGAGGCGCACATGTGTGTTAAAATGTAGACCCTAAGTATGAAATTGTAAACATGATTACGATCGTCAGCGTTCCCGCCAGGTTTTTGAAAGTATGCGTCCAAATATTTGGGAGGGGCGTAATGAGCGCCGGAGGCGCGAGACGAGCGCCGCAGGCGCTCGCATTCTAGGGGGGTCCGGGGGCATGCTCCCCCGGGAAAATTTGGATTTTCAAACCCTCTAGAACACAATTTCCTGCAATTTGAGAGGATAATCATGCACTTGAGATTGGATGTCGGTTGCCTCTTTTACTCCCATTTTCAGTTATCGGCGACCACCCTCTTCATCAAAATACGTTATATTAAAAACAACTGTAAGCACAGGGAATCAGCCTTTCGTGATCTGGCCCGGGTATTATTTGTCCAGACATATCTATATGAAAATTTTGGATTTTTGATGCTTCGAAACAGGGCTCTAGCGGCCTAGCCTGTCCGTCAGCCCGTGAAAAAAATTCTGCCAATTATTTTCGGTCATTGAAAAAAAAAATGTCTAACGTTACCTCGTGCGATCGATGTTGCGCCCTCCCGCATCAAAAATTTTTCCGAGACGATAAAATAATGGCGCCATCACACTTTGTGTCTTTTTTCTATTTTGCCCGATGATTTTAGTCAAATTTTTTGAATCGGTGGGGTTTTACAAGGCCATACCGTCATTTTCCACGAGCGTGCGTTTGTTCCTGCGACCTCAGGTAACCCCGTTTTCGGCGTGAAATCTTTGGCTGGATTTCTTTTTAAATAGATCAAGAACGTTATACATTACTCGAGGAGGACGATCTGCTGCCTCTTTGGCAGTGATCATTGCCGGTGTAACCTTGAAGCAGTAGCCATAAAGACGGCGCTGCGATCGACGGTCCGTCTGGGGAGGGGGGCGTGCCGTGACATGTGCCACGGAGTGCACAGCCGACTCGATCGACGCTTGACAACAATATTGCGGCCCCTTTTCTGCCGCAAATTTTGTCTTTTTGAAATAAAAGAAATTTTGTAAATAACAAATAAAGTGTATAGTTTTGGATTCTTCACTTATTTACCGCGCACCGTTTTTTGTTAGCAGCTAGGGAAGAAACTCAAGTTGCCAGACGACACGGGCGGCTACCAACGTCACGTGCGCTAATACTCGGTAACTTTTGTTTTTTTCCGGTGACCAATAAACAGAGTGCAACATTACATTTATCAAACGCTGATTGGTTATTAAGATGATTGGATTTGGACCTGGTGGCCAATCTAGACTGCTTGGCGCTAGCGGCCTGTTGTCAAAGATACCGACTGCCAATCAACTGCCCACCGTGTGAGAACTTTTGTTGAGATGTGCAGCACTCGCGCAGAGCAGTTTGCTTGTTCAATACTAGTATTACCCACTAATCTTTAACAAATACGTGAAACTGAGGACAAGTAAGTATCATGTTAATATCAGAAAATAAAATCTGCATAAGATTTCTTCGAGTGTTAAAGAATGCTGACTGTCAGACGTATTTCACGGACTACAAAAAATTACATTGCGCAACGGACAGCTCAGACTGGCGCGTGGCTGGGTGTGTCGCACATGGGTCCGCTAGTTGTAAAGCGTGCCGCGCTCCGCCCCATGCCCAGACTACTAGGATGACCGGAAAGTGAAGAATTTGAAGTATAAATTGTAAAGGTAGGATTCCTTCGTATAAAGACAGATTTTTAAAAAGATTCCAGATACATTTTGTACACTGGTGGTACAGGTCAGCCTTTCTTTCATATTTTTTTATGGACGCATTCAGCTGAGCCGAGTGCGTCTTTCCAGAAAAAAATGCGTCCAAAGACGTAAAGACGTATGCCTGGCGGGAACGCTGACGATCGTAAAGCTGTTATTAAAGTCCAAGAATAAAAATGAAGTACATGTTTGTATTATTGGGCAAGCGACATTTATCGTGTAGTACGGAGATGTCTTGTTTACAATCGGTAATCCTGGAGTATTTTGTGACGCTTCTTCTCGGTTAACCTGGAATCCAGTCTACTACTGGCTCGGCCTACCGTAGTTAGTTTAGGCTCTCTACGGGGCCAGTGTAGCTCTCAGCCGCCGGGGTAATCATTCACACCCGGTAGGATTTTCACGCGGTTAGACTTGGCCCAGTGGGAGTTGATTGCCGGCCAGCAGTTTTTTATTAATTTTAATTAAGCTATTAATTGGAAGCCCAACATTTACTACCTAAAGAGTCTAATTCTAATTGACATAAAAGTGCGTCTGCCTGGAGACTATCAGCCGGCACATTCAAGCAGACTCTAGTGAAAAACTTAATGGCGTTTAGGGAGGCCTCCAAGTGTAAGGGGTACCTCCCTAATTCAGCCCGTGCAGCAAGATTGCTAGCTGTTTTGGGGACATTGAGGGATTGTTTATAGAATTTTAGATGTACGGATTCGATTGGGCAAGATTTTGAACTTTTGAAAGAGCCCCAAATCTCCGACCCATAAAGTAAGATAGGTTTGACACAGGAATCGAATAACTTGTTTTTAACAGACAACGGGGCATCAGCTTTGTCAAGGGATTGTCAGTGACTCCAAACAAAGCTCTTAGTCCCTTGTTATATAGGTATTCCGAACGAACGACAAAGATCTATTATCACCAAACTACGAATCAGCTGCCACAAACTCCGTGTTGAATCAGGGAGGCACAACCGCACACCTCTGGAGCAAACAGTCTGTCAGTTCTGTAACCTGAACAAGATCGAAGATGAATCTCACTTTCTATTAGATTGTAGTTTATATAGTAACGATAGAAGTATTCTTTTTAGCTATATTATAGGAAAGTTCCCTCGCTTTGAATATATGTCTAGTGTTGAAAAATTCATTTTTCTTATGAGCTTTGATCAAACGACATTATACAAACACATCTCAAGCTACATATTTAACATAACTAAGAAACGAGAAGAAGCCGAACAAATGTATTAGAATAGTTTTAGAATTTATGTTTTAGATTAGTCTTAGAAACCATGTTTACTGCATTACTACCCTTTGTATCTATATGCCTGTACTTAGCCCGATAGGGCATGAATGTGCAATAAAGGCTATTACTATTATTAACTCCCATTGGGCAAAATCCTACCGGGGAAAATGCTACCGGGTGTGAATGATTACACTGGCGGCTCAGAGCTGCACTGACCCCGTAGAGAGTCTACAATAACTACGGTAGGCCGAGCCACAACTTGACTGGATTCCAGGTTACTTCTCGGTGTACGTCGCCGGCAAATGGCGTGCTTGGTGTGCTCACGAGATATCATGATTTTCTTCGTCAATGTTCAGTGACAAGCTTCGTTTTTGCTTACAAGGAGGAAAGACGACTCAAAGTCGGAAAGAGTAATGAAACACAATTTCTGATAAAGCATCTCTTTATTGACTTTATACCGTTAAACTCAGTAGATAAACTGTTGTTTGCGAAACTTGACAAGGAAAGTCACGTTTTGTGGCTATATATGTCAGTGTTAGTTTATCCAGATATTTTCAAACTACAAATAATTTTTCCACAACATGCGAGAATGGTCCTTCCCAGACACCATGGCGCCACCGCTTTGTCGCGAGCCCGAGGCGGCATGACCAAAGTCGGCCGCGGTCTGTGCGGGAAACTTGAATGTAGCAGACTTCTCACGGTTACGGTGCACGAAATAACACTAACAGAATATGTGGGGCTTGTATCTAATCTCATTCAGCAATCGCAGACGAATTCAGCGATAAACACATGTTACAAGGTAATTCGTACTGGATATAACGTTTTTGGTTCGGCGATTGAAATGGACTACGAAGTTTTATTAAAACAATGGTTAAAAGAAGGAAAAGTCTGGGAAGTGTGGTTTGATCAAACGGCTGGATTCCTCTGACAAATTAAATCTACGCTCAGCTATATATAGTGTTATTTCATTTCAACCTACATGTAAAACCCTACCGTTTTTTAAGGTGTTGTCAACTACCTTTGAGATGGATAATGAGTTTCTGTTTGTTTTCTCTCCAATACGCAGGTACAATATATCGAAGCTCAGGGGTTTGAAGTGTCGGAGCAGGAGGTTAATTACAAGTATAGCCTCCTTGGTCGAAGGAAGAACAGTCTGCCAGCAGTTGTGTTGTTCTGAAGTGTGTGCATGTATCTGTGTGTGTCGTTCAGTTCTATATATATGTGTGTGTGTGTGTGTCGTTCAGTTCTGTTGACGATATTTTGTTAATCCTAACACTACGTTCGTTTATCCTAACCTTCTGGTTTCAACTAAGTAAGACGCATTTTGTATATAGAGTAGTTTATACAATAGATTATATACAGTAACAATATTGAATAGATTTTTATAGTATATAGATTGTAATATCGCTCCTTCACAAGAACAAGAACACCAATGCCTGAAGCTTGTGTATAATAATTGCCAAATACTTCCAAATAAATTCAAATACTGCTATTCGAAATAAGTTTTTTTACTAGAAATGTCAAATCCCAATACCACTGTCCCTGTAGAATTAGCCCTTTATGCAACAAAACAACATCTGGTGTTCGGATTGACGAACTAATGTCTAATCAGCAAATCAATCTCGCTAACTGGTGACAACGTGGATGGTGTTTTTTATGGCAAAGTCGGGGGGGGGGGGGGGGTAAATGTTGGTTTCTTGTATTTTGCCACGAAACAGACAAAAGCCAAAGATTGTAATACACATCTGTGTCTAGAATGTCACGTCCAGGACTCTGGTGCACACTCTATTGTTCACAACTCGCTGTGACTTGAATGTCCAAAATGTCCTGCAACACATCAGCGCTAACGTTTGTTAAAGCCGACAGTACAGTCTGACCGTCGAGTCGTGAAATACACTACACTATAGACGTCTTCATTCATTCATCATTATCACCTATCAACTTACCTTTTGTTATATGTAAGTAAGTCGGTGTGAACTGTCGGAACAAGTCGGAGCAAGGAGGTTAAAAAAACAACCTCCTTGGTCGGAGGAAGAGTTTCTCACGCCCTTTTACTTGTATGTTGATCTCTTTCAACTTCTTGTTCTGACGAAAAATTTCTGTTCTGGTTTGCATGAAGATTGAAACTTACCTTCTATTAACTGTGTTCAGAACAACGGTTTTACCAAGGAGCTTGGTTTTACTAACACAAGTTGCGTCTTGACTTACCCTACAATAAATGACATTTGAGGAACAAGAAGAAAAACGAAAAGTCTTTTCTTGCAAATTAATGGTTGATTCTTTCCGTTTTCCACCTTCGAATAAGGAGATTCAAACTGTTTTTCTTTAAAATTTGGACCTTGTTACCCCTTCATTTAATTTGGTGGTAGGAACTTTATAATAATTCCTTTCACATTGTTTTCCTTACTAACGATTACATTGGATCCATTCCAAAATATACGAAGTACGGAATTAACAAGATACGGTAAATTACTAGTATAAAGATAAGCGCCCAAAGAAAAAACAACCATCCATGAAAGCTGCTTGTCAGTATAACAATAGAACAGCTTTACTTGGAAACAACAGCTTGAAACAAAAACAATGGGAAAATTGCCTTGGGTAGATTTGTGTTGAGTTTGTGTTCAAGAAAAGCTCTTTGGTTCAAAATGACATTTTTTTTAAAGAATTTGTTTTCATTTCTTGTTTATTAAAAGTTATTTGTGTTGGCGCTGGCTCTTTGCGTAAATTAACATTACTTCTAGTACGTATTACATGTACATGTATTTCTGACACGTCTAAAAACTGTTCTAGGCTGTTTTTTTATTAACAACACCTGTGCATATACTAGTACATGTACAGTACGTCACGACATACTAGTGTCGTTACTTTTGAAGCATCAAAGGTAAGTGTATACCATGGTCATAATTCGTCAGCAACTACTTCCAGCCGGGCCGCTATTTCAAACGTCGGAAACACGGTACGTTAATAATTTGATATATAGAAATTTACAAGTAAACTGATACATTTGAAATGAGACATATTGGAAAGCAAATGGATCATGAATGTAAAGTCCTTTCCAAACTCTATGATCGTGTCTCCACCGACAGGAGCAAGTTGGAAATAGAACACATCGTACTTCATTCAAATCAGCCAGATAGACATTGATTTGCATGCCATGGAGAACGTTGCCGATGCAAATACTTAATACATTATACAATGGTGTTCATCACTCGTCGGCAACACGGTACGTTGATGATTTAATAGAAATTCATAAGTAAATTGATACAAATTTGAAAATTGAGACACAAATGGATCATGAATGTTTTAAGTCCTTTCCGAATTCTCCGATCGTGTCTCCCCCGACATGAGCATGTTGGAGATAGAACGCATCGTACGGAGTTCATTCAAAAGACATGCGTATATTCAAGACATTATAGAATGATTTCCATCACTCTGTATTATAAGCTGCTAACAACACCAATAATCAACCAAGGATAAAGAAAATGTTTCGTGCAGGATGTGTCACTCAAATTGATCGACGCGGTGAAATTGTCTCCACCCATCCAAACTACACATTCGGTAGGTTCTCTTTTTGCCATAACACGACCGGCATCTGAACAATTAAGTCGAGTATTCGTACATAAGATGTATATAAGATATAGATAGATATAAAATGAAACATCTCTACCAAATAGACGGGGAGGTAATAATTGTATCAAACCAACCGTAAATAAATTCTGAAATGGAGTATTTTACAATGTTAAAAAAAGGTGACTTCGTCCCAGGGAGTCTCGCGGATTGAAGTGGTAGTTCGGAAAAATCCCCAAAGAATTCGTCAAGTGAAGTGACACAACGGCCAGATGGAGAGAACTACATGATACGTATCTTTTGGTACGATCGCTTGGCTAGAGCCTATATTAAGAAGCTATTAAAATTCCATCTGAATTTCCCGACACCTTCCGCTAAGATTTTGTATAAATAGAATTAAGTAATGCTTATTCCTATATTCGGGAGTTTTCTTGGCTGGATGTGAAATGAAAACTGTAGTTATCGTTGTATTTCCCTTGCCAACATTTACCCCGACGTTGCAGCCAACAGGTTATAATCTGTCGTTTTTCCCAAGAAATGTAACCTTATTAGTGTTATCGACATAAGTTACAACATTGTTACACTGTATCTATTGACTTGGTTTCTCAGATTATCTACAGAAAATGTAACACGATCTTACCTTTTTATGTCTCCATTGAGTCCATTCTATATTTTGGAAATAGTCTCCAATCAGGTCGCATTAACACTCCTATGCCGGTTCCACTCCTCTGCCAGCTTTTGATACTATCTTATGCTACCGTAGGATCTCCTTGGACATAATCTTGGAAAATCGAACTACCGAAATGCTGCGTACGTTCGATCGATAAGTCAACAATCTTCCAAGTTTCCACCTTAAAAATAAAGTAAACACAAAGTAGCATGGCGAAGTTAGGGTACAGTGGCGAACTTGGGATCATCCATTATTCATTTCAACCATATTTTTTTTATTTGCAAAATATAAATATCACACTAACTTTTGTGTGGACTGAAAGCAATGAAATCATTTCTTTTAGCAGGGATTAGGATGAAATCTGTCCATCAATTTTGCCACAATGCGATACCAAGGTGATTAAAAAAGAACCTTAGCGATACTAATAGATTCATTATTACATGTATTATAGTATACCTGACACCCCTCAAAATAAATAGTATCGCCCAGACCGAGATGCTTTGCGCTTGTTGGTTGCCTAGGTAACACGTGGGTAAGTAGCGCGCATGCGTGCATATTTTGTTTAGCCGCGTCATTCAAACAACAACCATGTTTACAGTCGGGCCGTTCATTTACAACCTGCGTCACTACTTGTTTCGAGTCAGCCTTTGGGAAGCTGTGGTTTAGTCACACATAGTACAAGGTATGAATTCTGTTTTGTAATGTTTATCATTTATTTTCAGCTACGTACGCCGTAGATAGATTGGTTAGATATAGTAGAAAATGGTACGGTGTCGGCGGAGCATTTCCTCGTATCGTTTGTAAGTTTACTACTCGCTCCTCCAAAGTACCAAACTAGATCATCAGTTTTCGTTGTAAGTTCTTTGTAAATAAGTAAAAATCTACTACTAGCTTGGTATCGCTGCGTCAAAAATGTTTGTTTACACAAAATATGTTGTTTACGCTGTGCAAATCCTGGGCTCTGTAATGAGGAAACGCACGTCGTGCGACTTTCGGTTATAATGAGGAATTGTACGCCCGACCTCGCAAAGCATTGTGCGTTGCAAAATAGCGGCAGATGTTCCAATCTACCGCTGTAAACTCCTGTTTAGTGAACCCCATTTCTGGTTACCA
>NW_023365705.1:88707-91815 GCF_000003815.2 Branchiostoma floridae
GACAAAAAGGCAAGTTGTCTTTTGTTAATACAGAGCAAGAGACGAAAATGATGATAAGGGCTAGAAAATTCTTTAGGCAAATTGAAGGTTGGGTGTCCTGTAATCAAGAAAAGGAAGGTTGAGTGTTATTTAAATGAGTTTAAAAAGTATCGGAAAACCCTATGTGGGCCATTCTTCAGTAACCTGTTATTAATGAAAGCGCCACTACATGGTGCAACAAGAAGTAAGGTGGCCATCAACATCTTAAGACACAGTTCTAATGCACTTGAAGACACCATCTGGTATATCATCTGTTGTTCCTTTCACATCAATGTTCTGTCTTGGAGGCAGCTTGCCTGAAGCCTATGTCCTGCACAGCACAGCATAGGAATCCAAATCACAGCGTAGGGGCCCAAATCACAGCATAGGGGATCCAAATCACAGCATTTGGGATCCAAATCACAGCATATGGGATCTAAATCACAGCATAGGGGATCCAAATCGCAGCATTGGGATCCAAATCACAGCATAGGGGGCCCAAATCACAGCATAGGGGATCCAAATCACAGCATAGGGGATCCAAATCACAGCATAGGGGATCCAAATCACAGCATTTGGGATCCAAATCACAGCATATGGGATCTAAATCACAACATAGGGGATCCAAATCACAGCATAGGGGATCCAAATCACAGCATTTGGGATCCAAATCACAGCATAGGGGATCTAAATCACAACATAGGGGATCCAAATCACAGCATAGGGGATCCAAATCACAGCGTAGGGGCCCAAATCACAGCATTTGGGATCCAAATCACAGCATTTGGGATCCAAATCACAACATAGGGGATCTAAATCACAACATAGGGGATCCAAATCACAGCATAGGGGATCCAAATCACAGCATTTGGGATCCAAATCACAGCATAGGGGATCTAAATCACAGCATAGGGGATCTAAATCACAGCATAGGGGATCCGAATCACATCATACGGGATCCAAATCACAGCATAAGAGCCCCCTATTCTGAAAATGGCGAGAACACTGCTGGTAAAGCTGTTAGGAATTAGTGGCTTTACTAAAAGTTTTATATTTTCTTTATTTCTTGCAGAAACTGATCATGTCTGAGACGTCTATCTTCGACGTGCTGCCGAGTTTTTTCTACCACACGAACCGCGTGGTGCGCATGGCGGCGCTGGAGGTGTATGTGCGGAGAGCGTACATCGCGTATGAGGTCATGAGTCTACAACACCACCAGCTGTCTGACGAGACATGCGCTGTCGAGTTTCAGTTCATGCTGCCCGCCTCGCACCCCAACAGGTTTGTTTGTTTGTTTGTTTGTTGTGTATGTGCGGAGGGCGTACATGACGCGTACGAGGTCATGAGTTTGTTGTTTTCTCAAGTCCATGTGCAAAAAGATTGTGTGTCTATACATGTATATATATCTATCTTAAATAGTGATTTTGCTGCGTAATAATTGCAGTCCAGCGCAGCAAACCTGCAAAAAAACATCCTTAAAAAATGGAAGATTTCTGCCACCTTCTTAATTATGTGATTCCAGTGGTTTGTCACATGTGCCTGGAAGTTTGTGCCATACCTCAGCTTCTTCATGAATGGCTATAATGGCCATAAAATATAAATGGCATAATAATTTGCCATCCTGCGCAGCAAACCTTCAAAAAAACAACTTAAAAAAATGGAAGATTTCTGCCACCTTCTTAACATGTGATTCCAGTGGTTTGTCACCTGTGCCTGGAAGTTTGTACCATACCTCAGCTTCTTCATGAATGGCTACAATGGCCGTAAATATTCAAATGGCATAATTAATTATTTACGCCATGCCGATTTATTTGCTTGGTTGGCCCTTGGACATTTCAAGATCAAGCTTTAGTGCACGCAGTTAGGAAAACATTGAGCTGAGTGAAACTTGCTGTTCCTCAGCCTTTGTCTTTAGGCCACAGCAAGTAAATTTTATGGATGACATCAGCGCGCACATTAATTTTCGCCTGATTTCAGATTTTTTTCTTCGGAGATGGTCAACATGACGAGAGAGAACCAAAATAGGCAAATGTGTAATGTAGGCTAATAATTGTACTTGTAGAAGTGACACTAACCAGGTAGCCATGACTGTAGTTATAGATTAATGAAGTGAAACTAAACATTTAGTTAGATGGTTGTAAAAGTGGCCCCAATATAGAAGCCATGAGTGTTGTTGCCATGTTGGTAAGTGATACCATTCTACCACACTAGTGTCACCTTTACTAGTACACATCTTGAGTACAGAAATAAATGCCTTGTAGGCTGTGATACCATGTTTCATCGCTTTAATTCTTTGGTTTTTTACGTTTAGTGTGTATATTTGGAACATTTAGCCATCTTGTTTTTTTTCACCCTATCTCACTATTTTTGCCGTCTGCAGAGGATGTCATCCATAAAATTTACTTGCTGTCGGTGGCCTTATGTTCAATTCAGCATTTTTCATTTTGATTTACTCCAAGTAAGAAGATTCTGAAACTAACTTTGTGAAGCATGTCTGAAGTGATTGATTACTGGCTTTATAAAGAAATTGGGCTCATTCCAGTATCATGGCATGTTTCCAAATGCAATGAAAGAGTACGCTGATTGTTGATGGTCTTAACACCATTCTTGTGTAGTGGAGATAGATTGTATATTATGTATAATAATAATTGCTGTGTTATGATGTGTGTGTTGCCCCTGCTGTTCAGATATGGGCTCTCCCACAGGTAGGGTGTAACTGCCTTCATTCGTAAGCTTCATCTAAAATAATTGCTAGCCATTGGAAAATATTCTATAGTATTACGTACAATATCATGTATATACACTACTATCACAGCATACATATAGAGAAGTATTCAGGACATGTGGTTTCGTTAAGTTCCACTTATTAAGTTGTGGTTTGCGATCACTGGAAACAATATTATTCATTATGATAGCTCTTTACCAACAGAACACGATACAGCTAGGGTCTGAGGAGTTTGTGTTTCATTCTGCCCAAATCATGCAGGTCTTATAGTACATGATACTTTATCAAAATGTGAGGACAGTACTGGGAGGTTTTCTAAAAGTGCATCAAACGTAGATGTACAAAACTGCTTCAATGTAAATACA
>NW_023365705.1:96194-114885 GCF_000003815.2 Branchiostoma floridae
CTCATGAAACGGGTATTTTTCCCATATATATTACACTCTTCGGAATACAAATGCACCCGACTTTTGACTAAATCACCACGACTGACTTTTCGACCAAACACTGTTCTAAACCTATGAACCCCCATACGGGACCGCTTCCAATTCTCGGCTTTGACCTGACGTCACGGGTTTTCCAAATATGGGCATCCGCACAGATCAAAACACGAAGCAGACGACAAAGTGTCATGGCGGACTCAGGCGGCCGTGGCTCAGACTAGTTCGACCCAGACTACATTATCACGGTCATACGCATATGAGCCTGAACGTGATTCTGGAGAGTCGGAGAGTAGCGATGAGAACAATCAGCCTGCAGAAGCCTTTGCTGGGACCGCCACGCAACCAGAGGCGGCATGAGACGACCGGGATTACGAGACGGAGGGTTGCATGCATGCTAGCGCCAAGAAGCATATGGTGCAGATGCGATGACTACAACTGCAGCCTACAGTGTGTGAGTGTATGTGTTGCCACGACCTTCGTGAGCTGACAGATCCCGTGGACCACAGCAACCCCGATCGAAGCGGTATGGGCGTCGGGAGCGGCCGTAGCCAGCTGAAATGCGTCAAGCTACACGAGGAATTCCATCCCGTCTCATGAGGTCTGCACTGAAAACTGCACTTATATTATCTACAGTGACAAAATGACTTGGACTGGAAGATGTCAGGGAGCCATTGAGAAATAGGTAACGTTAAATGTAGATTTTGTGTTTCTGTTCCATTTATTTTGCACGATCTGTGTGTGGGGTCGCACGATGGTGAGCTTACGGAAACATAGCCGCATGTGGTCGAATTTGTGACCTGTATATAAATCTATTAGCAGGACTCGAAATACTGTTTTTTTGTATACCTGCACTGGTGCAGGTAACATTGGAAATTACCTGCACCAGACAAATTTTACCTGCACCATTCTGAACTTAGTAAGTATGAATCATACTAAAATTTTTCAGGAACCTTTTTTCACTACAGTATATTACCTGATATGTTGTGCACCTAAAAGTTTTTAAACCTCGTTTCCGGTACTTTTTGTGTGAAGAAATGGACAGTTTTGTGATAACTTGTGCCACCAATTTAGTGTGAAAAGTTGGAAATGTTTGGAGGGGGTGCTGTTAGGGCAATACCAAGATCTGAAAATAACCAGATTGAAACAAAATGGCAAGCAGTGTACTTGTTGCAATCTTTTAATACAAAAAAAATATAACATTACAATTTACATGCATTTTGTTTCTCCCAGAATCTTACAACTGTCAGCGTACAGACAGTTTTCGTGCTGGGTCCACAAGAATCATCTTGGGAGATCAGTGTGGCGGTGGTTCCAGCCTGTGCAGTCACCAAAATAAGACAGACTTATCCCTCTAAAGATGAGACTAATTACATAGGACATTTTCCTGTTAAGATATTTCGCCACCACATGTTCAATTGCTAAATTGATCTGACGTTAAACCAGAGAGTGATCTATAAATCTGTATTCTACTAACTTTTTACTGTTAGGGTTATCCATTCTTGTTAAGCTTGGGGTTAGAATTAGAATTAGGGTGAGGCTTTACTGCTAAAATAAAACAATCTTGATAACAGTGTTACACAGTTTCCACATTATTTGCACTATAACAGGTGCATTCAACCAAATGCGGACATCTATCTACCTCACCTGTATAAATTTATCTACCTATTCATGGTTTATACAACAGGCCAAATAGAAACCTTGAACATATTAAGTATCCTTATTTTCATATTCCTTTGAACTAGATATACAGCAAGATAGACATGTATTTTATATCAATATACAATTACATTTCTGTGTAATTTTCAAAAATAGGCAGGGAAAACTTTGGTGGACACACATATATTGTTGTAAAACAGCATTTGTTTCTGACATATGTAGGCAGGATATTTATGAATAAAATGATCCACTGGATATACAATGGGAACTTGTCCTTATTAACATAATAATATAGCCTGTCATATAAAATCAGTATATCAGGATCTACCTGGATTTAACCTGAAGTATATGGGCTACTGCCAACATGTTCAAGTTGCATGTTCATGAATTAATATTTATATTTTCACATTTCTTGTGTCTAAGAGAAATAGGAGCAGCAGTTTTGAAACGTTCAAAACAGAAACTACATGTAGTTTTGTCATATAAAGCATGTATGCTAAAAAAAACATAACAAAAATGAGAAAACATGACCATGAAAACAGTAGAGTTCCAAACGAGACTCGTTTACTAGCCTGTAAACCTTGAACGGTACTGTGCAATTGCAGTTTTATTGTCTGGCCTGGAAAGTCAGGCTTTTGGAGCACCTAGCCACCACAAAACTCCCGATGCCTGTGTATGACAGCCTTCAACACCTTTCTTTTTGAAAGTGTAGTCCTGTTTCTTCTCATAGATGTTTTTGACCACATAGTCTCCTAGCCTCTTACTGTAGTCCAACCGCTGCCTTAGGTCAACTGCAAAGAATATATTCTGAAGTCAACAATGTTCTTGTGATTAAGATATTCACTGATGACAAAATAATACTAGGCCACATTTGCATCTATGTTAAAAATGACAATCATGAATAACAAGAGAGGCTGAAATTTACAAACTCCATCTCCCTTTCCATGCAAAAACTGACTCTTCCATGTCAACCTTTTGCTGAAATCGATCATACATGAACTATTAGTATGATCTTAGTATTACAACATCACCCAACTCCAAGATGGCTTTTCTGAATATAACATCCATCAAGCATGCAAGCAAGCAAGAATGGCTTCTGGGCTGCCTACAAAAGAATATATCACTTATAACAGTGCTTAGCACATTTCTGCAACCAATATATATTACTGTACTGACTATAATTCTTAAATCGGATATTTGAAAGGTTTTAAATATAGATTTACACTAGCTACTATACAGTATAGTAGCCACATATTCTTTTACATGGCAAAACAGAGAACATTTCTTATATTAATTTCAGAGTCACTCCCAGGAAAGAAGCAATTATAAGCTTGTCATGATAATGATTAAATTTGGCATGCACTACAAAATCTGTTAGTGCAATAAATATTTTGGTTTGACTTTAAGGTATACCAGTGCTAGTCCATTAGCCCAAATCATATACTTCTGTCAATCTTTTTTACCAGAACAAGTAATCTTACCAAACAGATCATGTCCCTTGACAAATCCAGTGTTGTCATTTTAAGAAATAAATATACATACATGTAAGTAGGCACATGAGGACACTTTTCTACTAGTAATGAAATTAAAAATTAATCACCTTTTGACTTGGGCTTTTCCTCGACCACGTCCTTCTCTTTTCTATCAAACAAAAACAGAAGTGGCAGTTATGCACCAGTTCATCATCATGCATAATTTTAAAGACATGGAACTCTATGACATTATTGCATGCTATGGAATTCTGCAAATCCTGCACTTCCGGTGGTGTCTGCTATCTTAGCCAACCTTGGGAACAATTTCTTGTAAATTGTACAACTACAGGCAGTCGAGTGACTACCAGACATTTTGGAATGTACACAAAAAGTTTGAAGACCGTAGTTTTGGGGAATACAGAGATGTTAGCACTTGAATACAATGTAAAAGTTTGCTAATCGTATGTCAACAAAAATGGCGTGGCCGTGAACACTTCTGAATGCAAGGCCGATTTATTTTGGGGCCCGATTTCTCGTAAACGGTATAACTACGAGCTTAACAAAAGTAGTCGAGTCACTATCAAACATTTAGGAATGCACATAAAAAGTTTGAAGACCTTAGCTTTTCAGGATGCAGAGATATTATCACTGTAGTAATCTAGGTAATCACATGTCAACAAAAAATGGCGTCGCTAGCCGAAAACACTCTGAATGCAAGGTCAATTTCAGGCCCAATTTCTCGTAAACGGTATAACTACAAATTTAACGAAAGCAGTCGAGTTACTATCAGACAGTTAAGGAATGTACACAAAACGTTTGAAGACCTTAGCTTTCCGGGATGCAGAGATTTTAGCACTGTAGTGAGAGCTGAAAGTAGTCGCTTGTCGCCATACACGTGCATGTGACGTATGTCAAAACAAAAAATGGATAGCCTCAATACCAGACTGACTACGCTGGTTTCATAAGGAGAATAATCATTTGCCAAAGGCAAGGGTTTGCTACCAGAGAGGTTGGTCGGCCGTGGAGGGGAAATGCGAATCTAATCGTGGACTGATTCCCTTGGCCAATTCCCGATTTTTTTCCCGAATTGTACGATCCCCGCACCCCCGTAGCAAGGCCTGGTGGAGGCTAAAAATGACGCCGCTAACAGTAAACACGCTACTTTCATGGTCAGTTTCGGGCCCAATATCTCGGTACGCTGAGTGAGTGAGAGCAAACCGAAAACGGTAAAATTACTATCGGACATTTAGGAAGGTACACAAAAAGTCTGATGCTCAGCGAACCTCGGAATACAGAAATTTGGCAACTTTTTACGGACCATTCTGCTATCTAAAAATGACTATCTACATATTGGCAGATCGCTACAGAATGGCCCGCAAATAATGATTGGAACGCGTTTGCCTACCAGTTCTGATAGAGGTTGTGCACACATATTTAGTCTAGCCCTAAAAGCAATTCTGAGCATCTAACATCGAAATTTATGCCAGTACCAACCTTTTCAACTGGAAGAGTCCTTGGCGGCTTTGTCGATCCAGCCTGTCCGTAACACACCATGCGCATTGAATTCTGGGATTGTTGGTAAGGGACTAGCGGGGAATTCAAGAAGTCGATCGCTATAATGCACGCCCTGCGTTCAGGCTTCAACTCATGGTACAATTGACAAAACAAACTTGATTCAAGCATAACAATTTATTCTCTGATGAATTATGATACCCGCTTCTGGAGTGGAATGCCCCTTTAAGCATGGCTATTTAATGTACTGGCTGCTAGTTCTCACTTGGCACCGCTACATTGCTATTTTCAACAGTGACTGAGTCAGACATTTCATATGCTTAGCACTGCTACATTGCAGCTACATCAACCTTTAACAGCATTGCTAGTTCACCCTTAGTCATGTTGTATGTCATTTCTTACTGTCTTTATCTGTAGTGTTGTCATTAATTTGGCTGTTTGTAGATGGCAGGCGGAAATACATTGCCACAGACCAGGATTTTTGTTTTCGTGTTTGAACTCGGCATGACCCTGTATCACTGTATCTATAGTGGCATAATTTTTTTCATTGGTACTGTGCAATAGCTTGTACATTGTAATTCATCTAGTGCAGGTACAAGGGGTAGGGTAGGTTAGTTTGAGCATGCACCATGTCAATGGCTGCAAGTTTCCTCAACTATGAGAAAATTGTAGCATGTCTCAGACAATGGAATGATAGTTCTGATTTTTAGATTTGTGTTTAATTTACTCAACAAAATGGCATCAACATTTACAACAACATTTATTATCATTCCTCAAAAGTACATAGGCAGGGGGAGCTATACAAGCCTCCCTGAATTGGGTACAATATGTACAATAAATTCGCTAAAACAATCATAGTCAAAACGTTAAACATACACGCTATGTGCTATGCAGCATTGTTATACAGTCTGAGGGCACAGTGCAACAGGATTATCTTGCATAATTGTAAGTTAAATCAGGAGAAAGCTGCTGCTATGATCCTCCATTATCTTAATTGATTAGATATTTGCTTTATATTAATTTTGACACTATGATATTATCACAGTTTTAATATTCTTCCTAGTGTGTTAGGCATACATTCACTAGCTCTTGTTACACAGTGACTGAAGCCTTATTTTACTGATATCAATGCTATTTTCTGTTTTCTAACATTCAAGTTATATTTATTTAATATTGTTTGATACATAATGTAACTACCATTGCTGTTAACATCATGCACAATGTGTTGCCATACTGTCACATTTTTTCACCTTTGTTTGTTGTACCTAATGCATGTCACAATGTTGCTAACACGAAATGCTACAAAATGTATCTGATCATCCCAATAATGTCACATCTTGCTGTTGCAAATCATTGCTGACATCATATACATAGTAGTAAAACTCACTCCTGGCAGTATTACTGGCATTTGGCTGTACTGTGCAGTCCACATGAGCATTTATTTTGGCCACACCTCTGTAGTGGATCCATAATTATTCTGCATGCATGTAGCCTTCAGAAGTTATTTTGTTTCCAGATATATTTTCAAGCCGAGACTTCTGATTGGATGATGTATGAAGACATGTACATGGGTCAATTACTGCTAAATGAAATTCTTGAGATAGATTCTCGGGAAAAAAAAACAGGAATTTTCATACTGTTTATAGCGTTTGTTTACCTTTATCAGCGGGGTAACCTATATGCGTTGTACCTCAACATTGGGTATTTAGGGATATCAAGTCAGTGGACCGTGGTTTCAAGTTGCATTTTTGTTAGATATTGCAGTATAAAAACACCATCGGTTGACTTAATATCCCTAAATACCCTAGGTTTAAATACAATGGATAAAGGTTACCCCACGAATAAAGGTGAACTAGTGTTAGTACTGTTACTGTTGATTTTCCAAAGCATCTAATTTGGCACAAATATATACAGAAGTGATCATAAGGCTAAAAGGGTCTGTTGGGGTTTAGTAACAGCCTGTAATAAGCCGAATCTAACAGTGTTTACCACCCCTCCTGTCCCCATATAGAGCCCCCCGGAAGGCTGTTGACGACGGCTCGCTGCCCCGCGTGGTGAGTCTGGGGGAGAACATGAATGACCTTGACCTTCCCCCGTGTCAGCGCATGGGCGCCATGGTGGCCTTCGACAGCTTCTCGGCTTTCACAAGGTAAGTCTCTCTGGTTAAGCCAAGTCTTAGAACTGTGTCATAAGAGTTTTATAGGTGTGTTAGTGTCTTAGATGTGCCATGGTCGCCTTTGACAGCTTCTCAGCTTTCACAAGATGAGTCTGAAAACTAAAGAGAGTCTTAGAACTGTTTCTTAGAATTGTTTTTAGAAGAGCTTTGGGTGTGTTAGTGTCTTAGATGTGCCATGGTTGCCTTCGACAGCTTCTTGGCTTTCAGAAGGTAAGGACTGTGTTAGAGCCTTAGATGTGGTATAGAGTCTTAATTTAAAACTATGTTAGAGTCTTAGATGTCTTTGACAGCTTCTCAGCGTTCACAGGGTAAGTCTGTAAGGAGTATTAGAACTGTGTTAGAGCCTCACATGTGTTATAGAGTCTAAATAGAACTGTAGTATAAGGGTCTTAGATGTGTTTTATATGTAGAGTGACTGTCTTAGATGTGTTATAGAGTCTTAGATGTTCCATGGTCGCCTTTGCCAGCTTCTCAGTAAGCCTGTAAGTCTCTAGAGCAGTCTTAAAACTGTGTCTTAATTAGTGTGTGGTTCATTAGTACGTATACGTCTTGAACACACTTTCAGGTTTGAATGTGAAATCAGATTCATGCTGAAGTAGTCTTTTGACAGCAAGTTCTTGTTGGCTACCAGCTAGGCATCAGGGAAGGGGTTAGAAGGAGATTACAAACAGAATCATGCATATGGCTGACGGGGAGTGTAGAGTTTTGCTTATTTTACACCAGTTTTGTTGTTTTGATGTTGTGTTTGTTCCGCAGAGTTTTTCCTGAGTTTCTGGACCTAGCAGCGCCCCCACAGGCAGACTCTCCGTATGTGTGGGGAATGTACCCTGGGTTTGGGCTAGGGTTTAAGGGTTACGGTCGAGCCCATTGTGGGTTGACCCCATTGTTACTGCATGTGCAGGGATGTTCCTTTTGGGTGTCTATTGGCAAGGTTTCACATGGATGCACCCCTCTCTACACCTCCACATGGTTTAACCCACAAGCATCAGTTTTCTTCACTTTCAAAATCACACATGCTGAGGTGCCACCATGGCAACTGGTAACCATGGCAACCTGTGTTACCATGGTTACATCATATGTGACTATCATTATAACCAAGGTGGTACAAGGGTAACCATAGTGGTGACTGGTTTGTATCCATGATTAATTGGTTCATAACCATGGTAACTGTTCTGTAACCATGGTGACCTGATGTTGTTGTTCTGTGTGCCCAAGCCTGTTCCAGGAAGTGATGTCGATGTTCCGGGACAGCCCGCCCCCCTCTCCCAGCTTCACGGACAGGAACCAGGGATTCATGGAGAAGGGCACGTCCGGCATGTACGGGAGCAGTGATAGTCTCAGCAGCCTGAACGAACAGGTGAGCACAGGTGGACAGGTGTGTTACACAGGTGTGTTACTCAGGTGTGTTAGGCAGGTGTGTCACACAGGTGTGTTACATGGAGAAGGGCACGTCCGGCATGTACGGCAGCAGTGATAGTCTCAGCAGCCTCAACGAACAGGTGAGCACAGGTGGACAGGTGTGTTACACAGGTGTGTTACATGGAGAAGGGCACGTCCGGCATGTACGGGAGCAGTGATAGTCTCAGCAGCCTGAACGAACAGGTGAGCACAGGTGGACAGGTGTGTTACACAGGTGTGTTACACAGGTGTGTTACATGGAGAAGGGCATGTCCGGCATGTACGGCAGCAGTGATAGTCTCAGCAGCCTCAACGAACAGGTGAGCACAGGTGGACAGGTGTGTTACACAGGTGTGTTACACAGGTGTGTTACATAGGTGTGTTAGGCAGGTGTGTTACACAGGTGTGTTACATAGGTGTGTTTGGCAAGTGCTAAGTGAGACATACAACATATATAATAATATATCACCTGAGGTAGATGTATGCATATTTTGTTGAGCTGCTTAGGTTTTACATAGTCACATGTAAGTACATGTAAGTGCATACAGGTTGTTAGCTCGACTGGTTGAACTGACACACAGGTGAGTCAAACAGGTGGGACAGGTGTAATTTCTGAGGAGGTATTTAAATCTGTCATAGAAATACATAAACCTCATTGACAAAGAACAGTTGTCTGTATATAAAATGATTGTAAAACTGTATCAATCCCAACATTGTCCACTTCTCAGCACATGACACTTGACTGTTTCACAGACCAGAGAAAACTGTTAGCCTTGTTTTTTTCCCAACAGGGTCGTCCTAAGACATCAAGGTCACCTTCAGTTGCATCTATCGGGGTAAAAAGCTACGAAACGTTCCTAAAACTTTCCAAAAACATCAATTAACCCACATGATCTCCAGCCAATCATCAGGGGTGTTGCAAATCAGGGTTGTTTTACAAACGACATTTTCAGAATAACACATTTTGGGTCAAGGTTCATGATCTTTTGCTGACCAATTAGAAAGAGCCTCTCAAATGAATCTTTAGCATCCCAGGCTTGTAGACCAATCAGCAAGAGCTTAACAGAATGATGTAGTTTTGCATTCACAGGCTGTAAGGTGAAGGGTCACAATCTGCCTCTCAACCAATCAGCAATGATCTTACAGATCTAGTTGCCTTGTTCAGGGGTCAAGGTCAAAGGTGTTGTAACATGATCCTACAATGCCATCTTGTGCAATAATCATGAACTTTCAGTACTATTGATGTACAAGATGATTGTGAAGTTTGTTCAACTTAAGGAAAAAAATTTATGGATAACATCCTCTAGAAACCCATCATCTGAATAGAAAGATGAAAATATCTAACAATTGGATTTTTCACAAGATTTCTTGCACCATAATTATTATGGCAAAATCAACAAAGCTATAAGGGACAAATGGCCTTCAAGTAAATAATCATGAAAAGATGGTAATTATCCTATATTGTACAATGGTTGAGCCAGTTGAGACAAAATAAACATTTTCAACCAAATGTCTTCCAGTTGCAATGTTAACAATAAGCTGTAGTAAGAGAAGTGCTATCTATGCCTGCAAATAAATTATAAACTTTGCCATCAGTGATGAAATGACTTAACTCTGGCTTCAAACATGGTTTTGTCATATCATTTGGTTCCCATTCCTACTAGTAGTAGAAGTAGTAGTAGTGTCCAGTATTTGATAATACTGCTGGTCCCTGACAAATAGGTAACAGTCCACTTCTTCACACAGAGCTTAATTTCTGCATAATCATTCTGGTTATGATACTAGATGCATCAGTTAATTGATTTTTATACCACCCTTCCCCCCCCCCCCCCCCTCAGACTGCTGGCACAGATGAGCCGATCCACATCGTTAACGTTGCGATCCGATTGGCCCAGCACATGGACAGTAACGACCTTTCCGACATGTTCAAGGACTTCGCTCAGTCCAATGTAAGTATAGATTCAAGTTTAGGTTTCTTCCCTTTTTTAAACCTGAGTGCTACATGTACCTGTGATCTTTTTATCTCTGTACTTCATAAATCAAAAGCAGTTTTTTGTCAGTTGACAGAGATCATGCGGTTATACTCTTATCTATTAGAAGGATATTGACACATCCCAAAAAGTTTGGCATGCATTTTTGAGAATATATTTTTCCTTCATGAAGAGACAATACTTTGAGTCTGTAACATTTAAGTTTTGGGACATGTCATATCAGGCACATGGCATCTGCAGTAGAATGTGAACTAACATCAACCTTTTACATTGACTGCATGTTGCATTGGCCAACTGTTTTTGAGTGCTCTACTCTAACTTGCAGATCCATGACAAACTGTGTCTGCTTATTATAAGTTTTTGTAAAGTGAACACATTTTCATTGTTGTTGTTTTTGTTGTTGTTGTTGTTGTGCAGCGCTTGGTGCTGTTTGACCGAGGGATCCGCCGGGTGACCTTTGTCGTCCTTCAGGAGCGAGACTTCCCCAAGTTCTTCACCTTCCGAGCACGAGACTTGGTGAGGCGTCTTTAAGTTGTTACTGAATACCCTCAGTTTACCTTTGTATGACAACTGTTCACAAAGGTATCAAAGATCATTAAAAGCACTTAAAGAAGTGCTTAATATCTACTCATAGAAAACAAAATTATGTAGAAAGTGAACAGATAATTACAAAGAAAATATACACATTTAAAACAAAACGACAAAGCAAACTAAGTCAGTATCATAACATTGCATCCACAAATGTGTCTAAGGCCGAAGCATCCAGCTGAAATGTGCCCTGCTGTACTTAGTGGTTGTGGTCTCTCCTTGGTGCTGAACTGGGAATCACTAACTACAACATATTCTTTTGTTCATTTACTGCAGTAACTACATAGTAAAGACATCTAGTAGTAGGTCCTTAACATGAACAAGGTGATTTCCGAACATATAACAGTTGATGTAAAGATTATTGATTAATTGATTGGTTGGCTGGTCCATGAAGTTTAGACACCCAGGTAATAAAATACATAATACAAAAGCTACGCAAGCTAGTTTTATGACTACAATACATTTTGTTAACTGTCAGGTGTTTTAGATGGTAAGCATCAGCTACCCTTTTTTAAAGTGACTGATTGATTGATTGATTAATTGATTGGTTGGTTGGTTGGTTGATTAAATTGATTGATTGATTGACTGATTGATTGGTCCCCAGTTTGAGGAGGACCGCATCTATCGGCACCTGGAGCCCGCGCTTGCCTTCCAGCTGGAGCTCAACCGCATGAGGACCTTTGACCTCACGGCGCTCCGAACTTCCAACCGCAAGATGCACCTGTACCTGGGGGCAGCCAAGGTCAGAATGGGGGAGGGGGGCTGTCAACGTTGGAATGGGGGAGGGGGGCAGCCAACGTCAGGAGGGCGAGGGGGGCAGAATGAGGGAGGGGTCTGTCAAGGTCCACTTGAAGGGGTTGTGGTAGATCATAATTGGTTACATGATTGTTTTCTTCAACCGGAAGCCCAAGATGTTGTCAAATTTTTTCTCTAACACAATTTGACAATGATTCAAAGTTGAAAATTGTCATCCAAGTCTCACTGCGGGTTGGTTCACAATTGCAATTTTTTTTGCCAAAATTTTGGCAACTTGTCACAGATAATTTTGCCTGATAGAAGTTGTAGTTTTGATGTATGATTCACAGTCCATAAGCTAGCTGCTGCCTGTTGATTGTTTATTGTTCACCATGGTGATTGTTGTATCCTGCTGTGAAGGTCGCTGAAGGTCAGGCTGTGACAGATTTCCGCTTCTTCATCCGAGCCATCATCCGACACTCCGACCTCGTCACCAAGGTCAGTTCTCTCAGGTTACATCCAAAGGTCAAATCAGACACTGACTCATGTGCAAGTTCCAACAGGATACTTCATGGCATTTTGCCAGTGTTTCAGTTTATCATTCACATATTTCTGGAAGGGACCAATACCCATACATGTATTTCGGATTGGCTTTTCATATTTTTGTGTTTTGTTTCTCCTTGTAGTTTGTTTTGAGAAGATAGCATCATATTCCCTCAGGGAGCATTGTACGAGTACCTACAGAGTGAAGCAGAGCAACTGTTTGTTAGCGTGTTTGTTTTGATGTGATATTGTTGTTGTTTCAGGAAGCATCATACGAGTACCTACAGAACGAAGGTGAGCGGCTGTTATTGGAGGCCATGGATGAGCTGGAGGTCGCTTTCCAACAGCATGTGGTACGGTTGTCTCTTCCTTAGGTTGTTAGTATTAGACACTTGGTACGTTTGTCTCTTTCCTGCTTTGTTAGCAGTAAACTGAAGGAGCACAAATGCTTCAAAGCAGAACAGTACAGGATTGAAGAGCAGAAAACAATATAGAATGATGCAGAATCTATAGGTTAACAGTAAAAAAAGAGGCACTGAACAATATTACTTACATACTTACATACTTTATTCAAAAGATGTGCTTCGCAGCCCCAAAACGGGCAGAATTATGCAACAAATTCACAGACTTCAAGTGTCCGCTAACAACCAATTGATTCATCAAACTTTACCCATTATTGTCGAGAGTCTGCGAGACAGCATAAATTCATTTTACCATACACATTTAAAAATTGAATACATTAAAAGAGATTGATCGGTATATACAATATCATTGGAAAGTTCTGGTGTCCAACTGCCAAACAATATTTGCATGGCCTGGTTGTGGAGTTCTATCGCCTGATACAGAAACGACTTTTGCAATCTTTGAGTTCTGCATTTGGGCACAGTCACGTGGGTTTGGTTCCGTAGCGCCCGTCCAGTCTTGTGTAATCTGGTGCTAGGAACCATGGAGTGTAGCGGATGTTTGGCGTCCTGCATCTGACTGAAGAGAGACTTGTGGGACTACAAAATAAGATAACAGAAAAGAACAGTATAGAACAGCAGAGAATAATACAAAACAATATAGAATAGAAAATTCCAGCTACTAGTGTTGGAAAACATTATTTTCTAGTCGTGTGAATGTTGACAGTCTTTCCCTTCCATTCTGCAGGACAAGAGGACAGACTGTAACCACATCTTCCTCAACTTTGTACCCACTGTCATCATGGACCCAACAAAGGTGGGGTAACACCTAGTAACAGAGAAATAGATGTACATGTTGTGCGCTGTTTATGGGGTACAAGCATTAGTTTTTCTGATAAAACTAGCTAACACTTAGTCTAGTAACAGTGGACCTGTGCTTGTATGTGTATGATACATTTAGCAGTGTGCCAGATTTATATGCTCTGTATTAAGGTAGTACAAGCATCATATTTACGGAATAGAAAGTTGCATTATGACATGATACTAACAGAACGCATTCTATATTGTACCAGGTCCTGAACCTTGTAATTCAGCCATTTGGCTGTTGTCTGTACAAAATAATGAAAATAAAGCATTTATATTTAGCCAACTAGGACCAGATTTACATACTCAGTATCATTTCGGCATCATATTTACGGAATAGAAAGTTGCATTATGACATGATACTAACAGAACGCATTCTATATTGTACCAGGTCCTAAGCCTTGTAATTCAGTCGTTTGGCTGTTATGTTGTCTTACTTTACAAAATAATGAAAATAAAGCAGTTAAGGTTTGTGCATGAGTGCAAACACTACCTACAGTTGTCATTATGATTTGCCAGTGCTGATCCTTTGTTTTTCCACCCCAGATTGAGGAGAATGTTCGCTCCATGGTGATGCGGTACGGACACCGTCTGTGGAAGGTTCGGGTGACGCAGGCCGAGATAAAGATCAACATCCGGCTCAACCACAACAGTAACCCGGTCCCCATCCGGCTGTTCCTCAACAATGAGTCTGGGTACTACCTGGATATTAGTCTGTACAAGGAGGTGGTCAACCCCAGGACTGGCCAGGTAGGTAAACAAACAAACAAACAAACATACAAACATAAACAACGAGTCTGGGTACTACCTGGATATCAGTCTGTACAAGGAGGTGGTTAACCCCAGGACTGGACAGGTAGGTAAACAAACAAACAAACAAACATACAAACATAAACAACGAGTCTGGGTACTACCTGGATATCAGTCTATATAAGGAGGTAGAGATTTTGATTCTGTTACTTTAGAAATAGATAAATACAATAAGACCTTACTCGCTGTACTTCTGGAAATAAAAGTCTTTCAGTATATCATCCTGATATTTGTTGTAGCAACTCTTTTTAACCTGTATTGGAATCCTGCATGGCATGTCACTGAATCATGCCAACTCCTCTTTATATTACTTGACACTATTCAAGTTAACCATGACATTGTGTATTTTAACATAACAGAGTAGATCCCAAAATAGATTGTTACTGAACACCCCCTACTCTTCTGTAAAAGTTTAACACCTTTGAGGGTTAACACATTATATATTCCTGTGCCTGTAACAGATCATGTTCCAAGGCTACGGAGGGAAGCGCGGCCCCCTGAACGGGATGTTACTGAACACTCCCTACATGACTAAGGACCATCTGCAGGCCAAGAGGTTCCAGGCTCAGTCCCTGGGCACTACCTACATCTACGACTTTCCTGAGATGTTCAGACAGGTATGTGTGTGTGTCACCACGTGTGTATGTGTGTGTCTGTCTGTGTGCGTGTGTGTGTGTGTCTGTGTGCGAGAGTCCCTCGGCACTACCTACATCTACGACTTTCCTGAGATGTTCAGACAGGTATGTGTGTGTGTCACCACGTGTGTATGTGTGTGTCTGTCTGTGTGCGTGTGTGTGTGTGTCTGTGTGCGAGAGTCCCTCGGCACTTCCTACATCTACGACTTCCCTGAGATGTTCAGACAGGTATGTATATGTACATGTACCTGTATGTATGTGTACCTGTACGTATGTGCATGTTTGTGTGTGTGTCTGGCTGTGTCAGTCCCTCGGCACTACCTACATCTACGACTTCCCCGAGATGTTCAGACAGGTTTGTACATGTATATGTGTCTGTATGAGCATGTGTGTGTATGCGTGTGTGTGCATGTGTGTGTATCAGTCATTGGTAATAACCTACATCTATGACTTCCCTCAGATGTTTAGACAGGTTAGCGTGTGTGTCTGTGTGTCTGGCTGTGTCAGTCCCTGGGCACTACCTACATCTACGACTTCCCTGAGATTTAAGACAGGTACCTGCATGTGTCTGTAAGTGCGTGTGTGGTACCAGTCTATGTCAGTCCCTGGGAACTATATACTTTGTATGACTATGTTCAGACAGGTCAGGTCTGTGTGTGTGTGTCAATCTGTGTCAGTGTGTATCAATGTATGTAAGTCCCTGGGAATCAACTATATCTGCAACTTTCCAGAGGAGTTCTGGCAGCTCAGAACTACCAACCAATCAGCACTAAGGACAGGGCAAAGGTTGTTGTTTAGTTGGTAAACAGTCGAAAAATAAGCACCAAGGAAAGGAACAACTATGTTAAAACTAACCAATCAAAGCCCAATTCTGACCCTCACAAAGCTCAGCCATACAGTAGACACATACATGTACTGGAACACTTTTCTTATGTGATTCCGATGTATGACAGTCACTGAAGGACACACATGTGAAACCCAATGGAAAACATATTAGTCTTGTATCAAAGTAATGGTGGCTGTGGATAGTGAGTGAGTGAGTGAAACAGAGACTTTGAGTGTTTTATAAAATGTTGACCTTTACTTCTACTGTTTTCCACCTCAGGCACTGCTGAAGCTGTGGAGGCAGTATGTGAGTCGCAGGGAGGGAATCAAGGCTCCAGCTGACAACGAACTGGTGAGTTCTTTTGTCAATCCATTTATCAATCTATCTAGATAATGTCTGGTAGAGGGGAGGCTTCAGCCTCCTACAAACAATGAATGTAACAAGAGTGGACAGAAACTTTCCTGCAAAGAACCAGCTTTCTTCAGTTTCATTAAGATTAAGAAAACAAAGGTTTTTCCAATTTGAAAGTTCTAAACCCACATACTTATGAGTAACATAGAATTTCTACCAGCAAATGTTCTCACTGTAACTTATACTGGATGCTTTCCTCAATGTGTTCCTGAAGTTATCAGTCTATGATTTTATCTTCCTTGATATTTATTCATTGAGATTTACCACATCGAGATTTACCACATTTGTGGAAAGATTGGCACAACCGATTATCACCTTTTTATGATAGCAACCCTGCATCAGACGGTAATGTGCATTCCCCAAGAGTACAGTATCGGGGGTTGCTAGGAATTTAGAACCCAGAGCCTTTAGATTATTTTATTTATTCAACTGCAACAGTACATTACACAGATCTATAGGCAGCACAAGCTGATTACATAGGTCTACAAATAACATAACATAACAATGGTACAAGAGAAGCCTTTAGATTAAAACCCTAGCCAAAAAATCACCTTGCCACCTCTGTCTTTTACAGCTGACCTGCACAGAGCTGGTTCTGGACAGCCAGTCCCAGCTGGTGGAGATGAACCGGCAGCAGGGCGAGAACGACATCGGCATGGTCGCCTGGAAGATGTTCCTCCGCACTCCGGAGTACCCCGATGGAAGGGAGATCATCGTCATCGGCAACGACATCACGCACCTGATTGGCTCATTTGGGACACAGGAGGACGAGCTTTTTAAGGTCAGTGTGATAGAAACAACATAAAGAAATGTTATTATTAGCCCATTAGAGCCAATTAAAGACATATTGTATTATTTATCATATTAAACCCTAAGAGAGTCTCAGACTGACATGTTGTTGCAGACCCATGGAAGCTACAGACTGATCATGCGTTGTTTTAAACTTTTAGGGACCCTCAGACTGACCACATGTTGTAAACCCCCCAAAACAGCCTCAACCTGATCCCATATTGTTTTAAACCCTCAGAGAGCCTCAACCTGATACATGTTGTTGTAAACCCACCAAAAGCCTTAGACTTATCACATGTTGTTCTAAACCCTCAGAGAGCCTCAGATTGACATGTTGTTGAAAACCCTTAAGAGCCTCAGATTGACATGTTGTCGTAAACCCTTAGAGAGCCTCGGAGCTGTCACGCTCCCTGGGCGTGCCCAGACTGTACATCTCAGCAAACAGCGGAGCTCGGATCGGGATGGCCGAGGAGATCAAACATCTCTTCAAGATCCGCTGGGAGGATCCCAGTGATCCAGACAAGGTGCGTGTGATCAGGGTCTCTCATGTTTGGAAAACATTGAGTAATGAAGTCATCCAATGATTAAGCAATGGAACCAATGATTTAGTTTGCACATTCATATGGAAAGGCATTCAATTTGATGCTTATGCTTAAATTTATGATTATAGTGAAGTGCTTGTCTGTTTATCAAAATTCATATTATGCACTACAAGTGTATGTGGAAAAGCTCATAGTTTGAACTTTTTTGTGTGCAGTTCTTTTGTGCCATATTTTAACAAAATTATAATAATTGGTATCTAACATTTTGCCTTTCACCCAGGGCTTCAGATATCTGTACCTCACTCCTGCAGACTACAAGAAGGTAAACATTTTAAGAAACATGAAATTGATAACTTAAGGGAGTTTTCAAGCGGTTCAATACTGAATCAAATTTCACTGTGTCCAATTTTCTGACAGAAAGACCTTTTTAATCTCCATCCTGTTAGTAGTAAGCATTTCACACATTTTTGAAGCTCTTGAAGGTAAAACTTGTTTGAACACATTAAGACTTTCTGCCCTGTTCCTCCCCAGGTGAGTGGGCTGAACTCGGTCCATGCGGAACATGTGGAGGAAGATGGGGAGTCACGCTACAAGATCACAGCTGTAATCGGTGAGTACAGCAGCAGCAGCAGCATTATAGGTTACTCCTGGCCAACACATTGGTCTCAGATCCAGTGTTCTTTGTACATGTATCATAATGCTCACAGTATTTGTCCGGCACTTAGACAGGTTTGCATTTTTTGTCCTAGAAGCTAATTAGCCATGCTAGATCAAACTTTAGGTTACAGGCTGATGTTCATCGTTACCATTGTGGGTTACTACAACAGTTCAGACAAGACAGACATCCAGAATCTTCTTCTGCTACACACATTTCACAGTGCCCATTTGTTCACCCCATTAAACCTCCTGTGTTTTCCTGCCTGTTCAGGTAAAGACGATGGACTCGGAGTGGAGAACCTGCGTGGGTCAGGCATGATCGCCGGGGAAACCTCGCTAGCATACCAAGATGTCGTCACCATCAGCCTGGTATAACTTGGTTTAGATTCTTACACTAGTTAACTTGATTTGGCTACTGTGACAGTGTTACCATTGCTTCACCCAGAGGAGTGAAGTTTTCAGCTTCTGTATGGGTGTCTTTGTGCATGTGTCCACAATGTAATTGGGTTAAACATCCACAGTGCTCCAACATTTATCTGTCAGGCTGGAAGGGTTGTAAACCAGTCTTGAGTTTGATTGACAAGTCCCATGTCTGATTGACAGGTCTTGCTTTTGACTGACATGGAACATACTCGCTGCATTCGTACCT
>NW_023365705.1:114985-122259 GCF_000003815.2 Branchiostoma floridae
GCTTACACCTCCAACAACCTCGGGTTGTAGTGTTGGTGCCATTTGAAAAGAAGTTAATATTATAATCTTTTTTGTTTTGTGAGTTTAACTCTGACCAATGGATGTTTGTTGCCCCCCAGGTGTAAGCCATGCTGTGTGTGAGGATGACTATGGGGGAGTCCTGCTCATGCTGAAGTGGCTGTCCTACGTACCTGTGGTGAGGACATCAGGCTCTGTACAATTACGTCTGCTTTGAGAAAAAGACACCATTGTCCCTCAAATGTTTGGGCATTATAATGCATTACCTGCAGCCATTGGCTGTGAGCATAATGTACTGTGTCACTGTGCATCTTTTATAAAGAGTATTTCAGGCAGGAATACTTTTAAGTGACTTATAACACTTACATTGTACAAGTACTACTTACACTATGTGCCTCCCTCAGCACCGAGGCGCCCCCCTCCCCACCATCACCCCAGTAGATCCAGTGGAACGGGAGATCGCCTTCACCCCAACCAAGGCCCCCTACGACCCACGATGGATGCTGGCTGGCAGGAAAGACCCAGGTAAGTCATAAATCATCCCAATGAACGCTATCTACAACCCACGCAGTTTAATAGTAGGCAGGTGACACCCAGGTAAGTTTGATATCACCCCAACCAAAGCTTCATATGACCCTCATTGGAAGCTGTTATAGACTGTATAATTTTTTGGGGGTCAAGTTTGAGACAATGTTGAAGGTATTTTTTCAACATTTGTCTACTTTGACATATTGTGTAGCAAAGGATGTCAAATCTCAGGAATAATTCCTTTTCTTACACCTCTCTTGACAATGTTATTAATTTCTTATTTTTTCCCCCAGAAAACCGGAGTGTGTGGGTGAGCGGGTTCTTTGACCGTGACTCATTCCTGGAGATCCTGCACCAGTGGGCCAAGACTGTGGTCACAGGAAGGGCAAGGTGAGGTCAATCTGTTTTCTCTTCTTCAACTGTTTATTCTGTGTTCAGTTTGCACATTTCAGGTCTTAGTTCTGTCTGATTCTGCAGTACCTCATCTGGAAGCTTTTCAAGCATCTCTACAGAGATGGTTATATTGCATGGGAATATGGGAATTGAATAATTCATAACCCAGAATCTGAAGATGCCCAGTTTGGTTATTGTGATTTATGATGACAATTGTTGTTTTTAGTAGACAGGGCAAGGTGAGATCCCCAGTGTGCTCAGGTTGCACATCTAAGGTTTAGTTCTCTCTTAGGCCACACCAATTTAATCAGTTGGTTCTCGGAATCGCCGCTTCTATTTTTCCCAATTTCAAAAAAAAAAAAAAATCGGATCAGATCAACCAATCCGTTCAGTTGCCTGTTGCTGACAAACTATCGGGTTCAGAACATCTGGAAGTACCAGTAGATTTATTTTTTCTCCCCCCAAATCCTTTGTTACCAATTTATTCATTTCTAGTTTGTTGCAAAACATAATTAGGAACACATAAATCATCGTAAATATGAGATACACATGGACAAGTAACGTAGCAGAAGTTCAAATTAAATCATGGCTCAGGAGCATGTGCTCAAACACACAGTAAATTTTCAACTGAAACACAGAAATCGGCACCCAAATAAACAACTCAATAAATAAGTAATACTTTTTCACTCTTGTACCTCCATAGTCAACATGTTTTGGTATGCCTGACAGGTAACAAATAGAAATTCGTCTGAAAGCCGTCCGAAAATGGAGTAAACAAACCGAGCGGCAGCCATTTTGTGAACTGTGCAGCAGCGCCCCCTATCTTACTATCAGACTTCACAGCTCTTGACTTGTACTGTAATACAGTGAAGGGTCACTGGGTTTTTTCAAGGAGGTTTTTATCAAGTTGCATCTAATTTTTTGCTAACAAACAATTGTACATGTAACAAAAAAAGGGAGAATTAATATATGGTTTATAGTATATAGTACTTTTGGTTGTGCATTTATTTCTTGGGGAGTGCAAGTGTATTTATGATTTTTTCATCTGCACCAGTTCACCATGAAATGTATTTAGAGCCTTGGATGTATGGATTTTAACCAACATGGAGGGCAAATAATTCCAGCAATGTTTTTATTTTTATTTCTAGAGACAAACTTATATGGAATTTGTTGTTGTAGTTAAAATAGAAATTCTACTAAATTAAATACAAAATAACCTTAATTTCTGTAAAAAATACTAACATTATACTGGTCTGTTTAAGATGTTTTGTGTTTACCACGTGATAAGATAAAAATTAGATAGTTAACTAGAACGAAATATATTATATCATATTATAACAGATAAACTATTTTTAGCACACGTATACCATGGGGTCTGGGCCTGACCCCCAACTTGTTGCAAGTTTTTTTTTTGTTTTTTTTTTCGCCCTGTCGCTTCAATTTTTTTCTGAAAAAATCCGAGAACCAACAAATTAAATTGGTATGGCCTTACCTGCACCTTCCAAAATCTCTCAACAGAGGTGGTTACTTTGCACAGAAGAAATAATTTTGGATCAAATGATGTTGCGATGATACTGTGCACCTCTAAACATAATATTGTCCACTATCAGATCTAGAGTATCATTGATCTGATTGCTGTTTTCAGTGCTGTGTCTGCATGAGTGTTATCATGTTTAGTTTATTTGATTGTTGTTCTTCAGACTGGGCGGCATCCCTGTGGGCGTGATTGCCGTGGAAACCAGGCAGGTAGAGCTATCTATCCCAGCAGACCCTGCAAACCTGGACTCCGAGGCGAAGGTGGGTGTAGAAAGGTCATGTGGAGGTCAGGAGTGTGTGTACATGTATATGTTAAACTTTGTGCGTGCATATCATTTGTATAATAGATTAGGCATGTTAAGGCAACTTAAGTGTATAACTCATGATCAGAAAACTTAAAAGCAATTTCTCAACTCTGCAAAACTTGATACAATATGTTTATTAAGGTTAGACAACCAGGTAAACAATATTCAAATGCGATTCAATCTCTACAACTCAAGAATTAGAAAACTGGCAGAAACATTAGAATGAACTGGCAGAAACAATTCTATACAAGTACATCTATCGAGAAGAAAAAGAAACAGTTGAACTTGTAAGGATTGTATGCAAATGTTCATGCAATATACTTGACTCATAAAATTAAAAAAAACGTTTATAGTGAATATATTTACAAAGCTACACAAAGAAGTATAATAAGTTCTGTGACGTTTTATTTCCTGTCTCCCCAGGTGGTAGCCCAGGCCGGCCAGGTGTGGTTCCCTGATATGAAGTTTAATCAGTGAGATGTTATATTTTATAACATTAGATGTTCTATCCTGTTCCCAGGTGGTAGCCCAGGCCGGGCAGGTGTGGTTCCCTGACTCCGCCTTCAAGACGGCTCAGGCCATCAGGGACTTCAACAGGGAAGAACTGCCGCTGCTGATCTTCGCTAACTGGAGGGGGTTCTCAGGGGGCATGAAAGGTGTGTAGGGGGGTCTCAGGGGGCATGAAAGGTGTGTAGGGGGGTCTCAGGGGGCATGAAATGTACAGGGGGGTCTCAGGGGGCATGAAAGGTGAGGAAAAGTCAAACTTGTTCTTTTGTGTTGAATGACAGTTAAAAACTTCAATATAAAAAACTTGTTCCCCTTTGTTGCAAACAGACAAAGATGAATAAGAAGACACTGATTACAATGAAAGATAATTAAAGCACTGGTTATGTATTGCGGAGTTAAATGGCATAGGACACTGACATGTAACATCAATAACAAAGTTGAAATGTACAACTGAAAACTTAGTGTCCATACACACAAATTTACCGTCTAGTACTCAGAACTAGTCTTCAACTTGTTATAGTTGGGTGGAACAAAACATACATGTACCTTATGACTTCTTGAAAAAGACGAAATTAGTCAAAACTGGTTGAATATAGGAGTCTCAGTCGTCATTGTTTGTTAAACTTTAAGTTAAGACTAAGTATTTTTAAACAAATGACCCAGAATTTCCCTGCTCCTGTTACAGACATGTACGACCAGGTTCTGAAGTTCGGCGCGAGCATCGTGGACGGTCTGCGTGAGTACCGCCAGCCGGTGCTGGTGTACATTCCGCCCCACGGGGAGCTGAGGGGCGGGGCCTGGGCTGTGGTCGACCCAACCATCAACCCAGAACACATCGAGATGTACGCAGACAAGGACAGCAGGTACGTGGGTTTTACATGGGTTATTCCCGCCCCACGGGGAGCTGAGGGGCGGGGCCTGGGCCGTGGTCGACCCAACCATCAACCCAGAACACATCGAGATGTACGCAGACAAGGACAGCAGGTACGTGGGTTTTACATGGGTTATAACCTGGGTTATTCTCGCCCCACGGGGAGCTGAGGGGCGGGGCCTGGGCCATGGCCGACCCCACCATCAACCCGGAACACATCGAGATGTACGCAGACAAGGACAGCAGGTACGTGGGTTTTACATGGGTTATTCCCGCCCCACGGGGAGCTGAGGGGCGGGGCCTGGGCCGTGGTCGACCCAACCATCAACCCAGAACACATCGAGATGTACGCAGACAAGGACAGCAGGTATGTGGGTTTTACATGGGGATTGTCTTATTGAGCAATTACCAGGCATGCTACCCAACCCACCCAGCTATAGTGGAGACATGCTGAAGCCTGATTTTACATCAAAAGGCCTCTTATAATCCCTGACCCAGGCTTAAGCTCTCTTGCAGTGCTCCTTCTGGTTTAATGAATGATTAATAAGCCTGACCCCTCCCCTCCCCTTCCCTCTACAGAGGAGGAGTCCTGGAGCCTGAGGGGACGGTAGAGATCATGTTAAAAATTAAAGCACTGGCCCAGGCTAGCTGTGTCCCCGTGAGTGCTTGTTCTGGTTTATGATTACTGAATGATGACTAAGCCGTGACCCTTCACCCCTACAGAGGAGGAGTCCTGGAGCCAGAGGGGACCGTGGAGATCAAGTTCCGCAGGAAGGACCTGGTGAAGACCATGAGGAGGATCGACTCCAAGTACCAGCACCTCATCAACAAGTTATGTGAGTATCAATGCATAGTATCTAAATGTTCGTTGTGCCATGAAGTATGGCATGCATCAACAAGCTGTGTATCACTGAGTAACATTAACCTGTACTAGTATGTAGGCATCAACAAGCTGTGTATCACTGAGTAACATTAACCTGTACTAGTATGTAGGTACTCTTCTGTAGGATTGATAACTCCAACTTACTGAAGCTTTTGTACAGTGATTGCCATGCTGTTTTTATGCAAATTAGCCATACACCCATTGTAAAACTAAACAAACAAACCCTTCCTGCTGTAACTGCCTGTAAGCTTTTGAGCTTCTTCATGAATAAACAAATTATACAGTTGTATAATATTATTCACACAGTTGTGAAAGTCTGCCCATTTCAGAAAAAGTTGTGACAGTTTCCATTTTTGTTCCTTAGCGGACCCGAGCATCTCCTCGGCGGACCGTAAGAGCCTGGAGCTGCGTCTGAAGGAGCGGGAGGACCAGCTGACCCCCATGTACCACCAGGTCGCCGTGCTGTTCGCTGATCTGCACGACCGCGCAGGCAGGATGCAGGAGAAGGGCGTCATACTGGTACGGTCATGTTGTTAGCATCCACTCCTGAGGAGTTGCCAAAAACTGTTAGGGACAAATATGGCGTCATACTGGTACGGTCATGTTGTTAGCATCCACTCCTGAGGAGTTGCCAAAAACTGTTAGGGACAAATATGGTGTCATACTGGTACGGTTATGCTGTTAGCATCCACTCCTGAGCAGTTGCCAAAAACTGTTAGGGACAAATATGGTGTCATACTGGTACGGTCATGTTGTTAGCATCCACTCCTGAGGAGTTGCCAAAAACTGTTAGGGACAAATATGGTGTCATACTGGTACGGTCATGTTGTTAGCATCCACTCCTGAGGAGTTGCCAAAAACTGTTAGGCAGGATGCAAGAGAATGGAGTCATACTGGTACAGGCATGTTGTTACTGTTAGCATCCACCCCTGAGCAGTTGCCAAAAACTGTTAGGTACATTTAGGTGGGATGTAGGAGAAGGGCGTCATCCTGGTACTGTTATGTTGTTAGTATTGCTGGGGGCATCCACTCCTGAGGAGTTGCCAAGAACTGTTAGCTTTGTTGGATGCAGGGGAAGACTGCCATCCTTGTACAGTTGTTAGAGGAACCCACACAAAACTCCATAACTGCTGAGCACGATGGACAACCAAGAAGAAAGTGATTAGCTGTCAAAGTATTGCCCAACATTATCACAGATGGAAGGGTAATAGAATTTATTAATTAAAGGTCTTTGTTAGATTATGTCCTGCCAATGGACTGGGAAGGAGTCTTGTTGCTTCTTCTTGTAATCTTTAATCTGTTCCTCAGGAAACCTTGGAGTGGAAGTCGTCTCGGAAGTTCTTCTACTGGCGGCTGAGACGTCTTCTGCTGGAAGGGAGAATACACAAACAGATCAGCCAAGCAAACAAGTAAAAACTGTTAACTTATTACAAGTGAAGCTTACTTGTATAAGGAGATTCATGAGTAGCACAGAAAATTTGACTTTAACTTGAGTATAAGCTAAGCATGACAACCACATGACTCAACAAGGACTCCGGAGTGACTTAGACTTAACATTAAATTTTAGACTTTTGTTTTCTCAAAGCTAGTCTGAATTTTTCCATTGAAGATCCAAAATCTGATATAACAGTGGCAAAAACTGCTTTTATCGACATTAAAATGTGTTGTTTTCCAGAGACCTGAGTGTTGCCCAGATGCAGGCCATGCTGAGGAGGTGGTTCATCGAGGCCGAGGGGACGGTTAAGGTGGGGGAGATTCTCTGTCAGTGGAATACTTAACGACATATCTGTGTGTTTCTTTTCTTTTCCTCAGTGTCTACAGACCTGTTTGATTATGTAAAGTTATACCACTGGCTTGAAATTAATGAGGGTAACCATAACTTGTACAGGATGCAGCATTTAAAGGTTCAGCTCAGCAACCAACCAGCAGGAAAGTCACTGTCCCACAGGTATTGACTTGATAAGTTAATATCAACCACAATTGCTACAGGTGTATGAGTGGGACAATGGTCAGTGGTGCAGTAGTTACATGCCCTAGTCAATATTACCCATCCCTACAGGCCTATGGGCAATGGGCAATAGCCAGTCAATGGTATATCAGTTAGATACTCTGGTTAATATATTAATAGTAACTACCATTAATAACCAGTCAGTGGTGCAGTGGTTGGAGGCCTAGTTAATAAGTTAATATTAACCACCCTACAGGCCTATGAGTGGGACAATAACCAGTCGGT
>NW_023365706.1:0-75712 GCF_000003815.2 Branchiostoma floridae
GGTGAGGTATTCCTTATCATTAAAGTTAACTAAACCACCCAATAGAGCACAGTAAAACTGCTTACAATGCACAAGTGAGTTCTTTGTGAAGGTTTCTTTGAGACTCATCTTTAGAAAGTAGAGATGTTCTTAGAGATGACCTTGCTGTATTATGGCATTGTTTATTAAGTTCTGTTTGCAAGTGGCATGCCTGCTATTTTCGCTGTCCGTGGTGCTGATACCTTAGATATGAGACTCACAGCCAATGGTTGCAACCTTTGGAATTTATACCTTGCAGTTTCGGTAAATGTTGTGCTGCGTTTTTTGTCTTACGTTTCTTTTTGTCCCTTCCAGATGTGTCGTGTGTTGAGCTGGTGAGACAGGAGGCGACCAGTCTGGACCTGTCAGCTGTTATTCCACTTAGCAAACAACAGGGGTCTCTGGCTACAGTACAGGGTGGGTACTTCCCTCAATTTCGTTAACTATTTAGAGTTATCCACGCATAAACTGAATGTACATAGTCATGTTGTCAAATAACAGTTTTCTTCCAACCCCTCTTTATCATGTCCTTTTTTCTAAATTTTTGCTTAATTTTCAAATCTTCTTTTATAAGTTTGGCTTGAGCCTGTATATCCTTTCAATGTTAAAAAAATGTGTGATTTTCTTTACCCTTTGCTAAATATTTTGTGTGACCAGAAGCTTTTCTCCCATCTCATGTCATGCACGTCTGAATCCTTACATGTACATGATTGTATATTATGTGTAACTCTCAACATTTCTTACCCTTAACCTTTCTGCCCCCCCTCCCCCTCCAGTCCTGCTGAACAAGATGGGGAACCTGCTCCAAGGTTACATCCCCAGGATGTTCCGCCTGCTGGTTGTCATGGTTACCAGCCACACCCGCATCCTGGACAGCCGCCATCTTGTCAGGAAGAACCTTCTGCAGCTGGTCAAGAAGGTCAGGACACTGGCCATGAGGAGGTGGGTGTTGTTTGTTTTTGTTTATCTTGTAAACAAATAAGCTTCACCAGGTGCAGGTGGGATATTGTTTTTGCTTATCTTGTAAAGAAATAAGCAACACAACTACAATGTGAAGTAGATCAGGACACTGGCCAATAAAATGTTTTTGTTTACATTGTTAACAAATAACTTTGTTTTCTCTGTATGTCCTGTTTTGTGACCAATAATTGGATTTTAAGATTAATATATTTTCATTTGGAAATCATGTTTTTTTCAGGATTCAAGAGATATTCCAGTCACAGCTTCAGTTTTAAAACCATCATAAAGTTATGAAGACAAACACAGAAATAAAAGCAATTGAAACATGTTTTTTCCAGACTGATTCAATTATTAACTTGATGTTTTTTTTCAGGATTCAAGAGATATTCCAGTCACAGCTTCAGTTACAAAACCATACCCCAGGCACGTTAAAGAACCCGCCACACGTCCGATGGTGCAGTGTGAGTGGTCCTAAACCTACAGTACCTTGGCCGCACCTGGGGCAATTACTGTCGTATTGAGGTCGAATGGCAGCTCGCTCCAGACACTTGCGATTTAAGCCCCGCCTATTGTAAGCTCCTAGCAATTCAGCCCCCGGCTGCCAAGAGTGAGTAGTTGGCCCACCCAATAACCAATAACAATATCTATATTTTCCAGACTGTTAGAGTTGTTCCAGCAGCATGACCAGTACAGCTTCAGCCGGGATGAGATCGAGGCTCTGTTTACGGGCGTGGTCTGGCCACAGCTGGACCAGCAGAGGTCAGAGGTCATCTACCAGCCAACGCCCCTTCTGCGCCTGGTGCACCTGTGGAGTAAGAACCTCAGGTGAGAAAACTTCTTTAAGAACCTCAGGTGAAAAAACTTGCTCCTTTAAGAACCTCAGGTGAGAAAACTTCTTTAAGAACCTCAGGTGAAAAAACTTGCTCCTTTAAGAACCTCAGGTGAGAAAACTTCTTTAAGAACCTCAGGTGAAAAAACTTGCTCCTTTAAGAACCTCAGGTGAGAAAACTTCTTTAAGAACCTCAGGTGAAAAAACTTGCTCCTTTAAGAACCTCAGGTGAGAAAACTTCTTTAAGAACCTCAGGTGAGAAAACTTCTTTAAGAACCTCAGGTGAGAAAACTGGCACCTTTAAGTGCCTCGGGTGAGAAGACAGTCCATTGAATTTTTACAATCTGTAATTACTGGAGATTTGTAATTTAACAGAGATTGAATCTCACAGTGAAGTTATTGTTTGAAGCAAGTCTGTTGTACCTTTGTAATGCAATGGTTAGAGGTCACTTTAACAATATAAATTTAAACCATTGCAAAGATTTGTCTGTTTTTGTATAACCATTGAAAAAGTAGCATTTTTTTGTGACAGTCACAGAATTTGATAGTCTTCTGATTAGAAAGTTGTCGTAAATCATTTTCGACTGTTTACTCTATCATAGCTTTGCTAAAAATTACTTGGAACTTATGATTTAGGTGTCCTGTGATGCGAAAGGCTGTCATAAAACCTTGTAAAAACTTGATTCTGTCAAAGTCTTGCTGCAAATTGCACAGATAGACGTGACATCCCACTTCCCCTCCCAGGTACCATCCCCTGCTGGCCAAATCCCGCCCAGACCAGCCAGACAGGAACCTCATCGATGACATCATCGCCACATTCTTCACCCCGACCTCTGCCCCGCCCGTGGTTGCCATGGTGATGGAGGTCGTAGGTCACCTGCTGCTGGAGTCGGAGTCGGAGGATGCGGTGGATGTAGAGCCGCTGGAAGTGCCAGGATGTACCATACTGTGCGGGGAAACGTCAGGCCAAGGTACAGGGGCTTTACAGGCTGTGAAAACTTTGAAGACTCGTAATGAATTCTTTGAAATAAGATTTTGCAACTCACTTTGCAAGTACTGCCAATGATGTGTTGAAAGGTGTTTTACTTTGTTACCATTGATGATAACCCAGGATCTATAATTTTGGTGAATTCCTTGGAAACATTATGCAGTTTATGTGGATTATATTGGACATGAAAGTATCTCACATTCAACATTTTGTATACATTCAACAGAAAGTATTGAACTCATCGCAGTAGTACGCTAACATGTGGAATAAAAAGGCCTCCTTTATTAATTGATTATTTCATTAAAAACATGAATTCCAGTTTTAGTTGTAATCTTAACAGCAGAGAGCATGTGCAGTGGAAGCAAAATACCTCTAATTTAGATCTCTTAAAAACTTTCTCTTTAGATTCTGAAGCACCAATCGGAACCCGGCTTCTCCTGACCCACGTGGCGGCCATCTTGGGTCACCTGAGGTCAGCGGTCCAGTCCATTGGTGCAGCAGGGGGGAGGCAGAACCGGCCCAAGCTGCCCCTGTCGGAGCTGAACATCCTGTCCAGGATCAGTGCTTATGTTAAGGACCCCCGGCAGAGCGCTGTGCTGGTGGGGCTGCTGCTGCCATATCTCAGGTCAGAGGTCAACTTCAGGTCAACTTTGACCCTTCAATCAAATGTAGTTAGACTCGATGGTTGAACCTTGCCTCTACGTTGTTAACCTGGACCGAGCTAAAGAACTTGCACTCAGCTTGATATCCCCTGTTGTCTTTTTCTGTTTCATTGTTATTTGTCACGATGTGAAGGGAGGGTATGTGAGGAGTGTAAACACCTTTACAGGTTGGGCTTTCTTGGAAATACTTTTTTGGCAATCTAGAACTTTTTGCTGGTAGGGGGACCATACTGTTTTTTGTTACAAAAGGTAACCAAATTAGCCTGCTCTTTGAAAGTCAAAACAACAGGCACCTTGTATGACTCCTGTTTATGTTTTGTAACATGCAAATAATTGGTCTTACAATTCACTACAGGAGACCGGCTATCACAGACCACAGCGCTCAAGTTGACATCTTGGTAACCGTTGGCAACCTGGTCAGACAGGTCCCCGACCCCAAGGCCTGCTGGGAACAATTGGCAACCATGTTGTCCAGTCTGGAGGGTAGGGAACCCAGAGGGGAACTCTGCAAGGTAAAACTTTGTCGCTTCTACCCACCTACCTACCCACCTACCCACCCACCTACCCACCTACCCACCTACCTACCTACCTAAAGGTAACATCAGGGACAGGTACAGGAACCAGTTCAAAGGTTTAGGATACAGGTCTGGACCTGGACCTGTACCTGTACCCTTGATTTAAAAGATGACTCTGATTTGAAGTTTCAGCTCAGCATCTCAGCTCTTTTTCAGTGCTGAATTTTTGTCTTTGTGGTAGGATTTCAGCATAATATAAGCATTTAATTGGTGTGATTTCATATCCGTACAGTGCCAGTACTTCGTGATCTTGTATTTTTCATGGTACATGCCCCATACACGGTACACAGCCCTATATGATGAGGCATGTTTCTTTCTCCTTGGTGCTGAAACTGTAACCGTGGTTGACAAATGTTTTCCGTTGTACTGATGATAGCAAAGATTGTGTGTTAAACCATTGATTGTGCACAAGGAACTTTTCAACCCTCTGTCACTTTTATTCTGCACATGTTTTGCCCTAGCTGTTGTTAATGAGTGTTTTCAGCTGTATTTATGATAACAAAGGGTGATTAGCTGTATTTCTTCAGGGTATAATGTCTTGTTCATTTTAAATGACTTAACAAATATGGATGGCTTAAAATGGAAACAGAAAATATTTGTTAAAATCGTATGTAAATCTTTCTTGATCCAAAAATTAGAAAAAAAATATATTTAAGAGGAAGGTGACAGACGGTCATTGAATCGTCAGTGGAAATAAAAGCAAGGGTTGTGAAAAAAAAATTATTCGGTGATGTACCAACCTGATGAAACTATTCATAATAACTTACACAGGTTTTCGCTCTCTCCATGTAGGTTTTCGCAGCTGTTGCTGAAAGAGACCCTTCTGTGAGAGAAATCTCGACCATCATCCACGATCTCAACACCTGGGACAGGAAACGGGTGGAAGAACCCGACTACGACACACGGCTGTCAGCCTTCAAATCTGTCGATCAAGCCATGCAGGACTGGGTTGCCATAGATACGACCTTTGCCCTGCCCATCATCCACAACTGCTTCCACATCGTGCTGAGGATTGAGGACTTCTCACTGCGCAGCAACGCCTCCTACTGTGTGACACAGGTACTGCAGAAGATGGAGGCCACCAGCTCGACTCAAGAGGAATACAAGAAGGTCGTGCAGGGGACAATCCTGCCGCTGGTCAGGAAAGGACTCTGGTCTAGGAATGAGGTGGGGATGTCTATGGTTTAGGTTACATCTGGATGCAAACAAAACATAGTTTTCTCTTTCTAGTTGCTTGGCCATTTCGATATACTCGTTTATTAAGTCCTTTAGATACTACAAAGGTGTATTAAGTGTTAAGAACACAAAAAGTTTGGCTTAAGAAACACCAGTTTCAATGTTTTCAAGGGAATGCAATGTAGTGTGACAAATAACAAGACATGGCACAAAAATGAGTATATATATATATATTCCTTTTGCAGCAAAGCATGTGCAGTCCGTTGTAGATGTATTTGATACTACAGCAAAATTTCCAACTGTTTCTCCCTTTTAGTCAGTCCACCAGGAGTCAGTCACCCTACTTGCTGCTGTAGTGAGGACCTTCTCCACCAGACAGTACTTCCAGGGTTTGGAGCTGCAGTGCTGTGTAATTCTGATAGGTGGCATGATTATAATTTAACTGTTCTGTTTTGCAGTCTGTGCACCAGGAGTCGGTGTCCCTACTAGCTGCCGTAGTGAGGACCTGCAGTGCTGTATAGTTCTGCTAGGTGGTGTATCTAACCTGTTCCCTTTTTTCAGTCCGTGCACCAGGAGTCAGTGTCCCTGCTAGCTGCTGTAGTGAGGACCTTCTCCAGCCGACAGTACTTCCAGGGTCTGGCTCAGCTGACAGATGAGGATGTGGAGAAGGATTTCTACCAGAACATCACACATATACAGGTTTGTTCTGCAGTTTGTTTGTTAGTTTGTACGATGTTAATCAATAATCAATAGATAAAAATTTTAAGTCTTAAACACATGTTCTGTATGTAGTATCCCACAGAGATTACATAGCTTCAGCTGGCTTTAGGCTTAATCCAGTATTTATTACAGTCTTTCCTGCGCTTGTGAGGTCCTTCTAGTGGTGTTGGGTTTTCAAACCCACAGTTGTAAACTTTATGAACCTAAGTATGTGATTGTTCTCCTTATTGTTTGCCTGAACAACCTTAGCCTTCTTATGTTGATGGCTAGAAGGATTATTGTGTAATTATTGCACAATTTTACCTTGTCTATTGCATAGGTAAAAAAAGATAGATTAATGTTTTGATCCTCATATGAATCCAAAGTGCATCCACAGTGGATCTCTTGTAAGAATAGCTACTAGGCATATCATGTAATTATTGTGCATTGTGCACTAGTGCATGAATAAAAAGATTGCCATGTCCAAGTCCACTAGTATTGTCACTGGACCTCCAGGAGGAAAATAGCTTCTGTGGGTATAACTATCCAGTCAAGTATATAAAAGGCCATTGAATAATTGATTTATCAATTGATTAATTGATCCAATATTGATTACTGTAAATGCATTTAAGTTCGCGGGAATTTAATTTCACGGTAGCGGGAAAAACGACTTTTCGCAGTGTTTTTAAGTTTGCGGCAGCACCATGCATTGTAGTCTCTTTATACTGCCATGGAAAAACGTTCGCGGTGGTTTTAAGTTCGCGGTGAAGTGGCCACCGCAAAAACTGTGAACATTAAAACACAGTGAAAGTTTCTGCATTTACAGGAGAGGCTATTGATGAATTGTTTTGGCATTGATTGATTGATTGATTGATCCAAATTGATGAACTTTTCCTGCAGCACCACAGGCGGTCCCGAGCGCTGCGCCGGCTGATCACCGTCTGCAACACTGGCGCCATCAATCCCAGCATCCTCCAGTCCTTCATCCTGCCAATCATCAGCTTCATCCTCAACGACCTCAAACTCATCAAGGTCAGTTTGAAAGTAATTTTCTAAATTTTTTTAGAAAACTGGTTTTAATGGAAGGGAAATTTAGGGTTTAGTCTAAGCCAAAGGCTAAAGGAGCCACTTTGACATTCAAATATGTCTCAGTTAGATAGTCATAGTCATACGGTGTATGTCTATGTCTTATGTCTATATGTGCTACAATTTTGGGGATTTTCTTAAGTTTGTAAAACTTTTAACAAAGTAACACTGTGCAACAGTATACTTATTTCTAAGAAGTAGCATTTTCTCCGCATTTTCCTTTCCTTAACATAAAATGGACAGAATGATCAATTAGATTACTTTATTATTATTAATAAACAGTTAGATTTGTAAATGTTTCAAAAAGTTGTTCCATTTCCTGTTTTAGGTTGACTTCCTGCAACACGAGGCTGTCCAAGCCGTTGGTGCCATGGCGGGCTGCCTCCCCTGGAAAGGATTCCTAAGCCTCCTCCTTTACTACTTAAACAAGCTGACAGAAAAGCTGGAGGGGCAGAAGACCAACATCAAGTAAATATCAATTATTTATTTCACTACCAGAATCACTTTAAATTCTTGTTGTATTACTTTTGTGTCATGTTTGACTATCTACAATTTTTCTTCACTTCCATTCAGGGCTCTAGCCAGCTCGAATTTTTTTTTCCGTCAGCCAATTCCCATTGTCTCGAAAACACTATTCCAGGAGTTAGAGAGACTGAACTGAGACCTTAAAAAATGGGTTTTAATGAGATTATCGTATGCAAAAGGCACCGCCACACATTGTCAACAATCATAACATTATAGCAAAACAAACAGTGTGTGGCTTTTGTGGCCGTGGACGGCGTCCCCAAGCCGCCTATAGCTTCCACCAAGGATTTTTGTCCGTCAAGGTTGACGGATTGGTTCTAAAACTTTTCCGTCACACGCAGCAAATTTCCGTCAATTGACGGAAAAACGGACGCTGGCTAGAGCCCTGCTTCCATTGCATATCACACAGTCAGGTAGGCTATAGACCTGATCTTCTACAGACCTGCCCAGAGTCACTGACAAAAGATAATCGATGCTAGCTACCTGCACAAATATCTAGCTAGAAATCATATCCAGTTGCCTGAGTAATTGTTATTTGGTGTATGTCATGAAATTTTTTCGGTCACAAATCTGTGAGTTTTTCAGGTCAGAATAAGTTTTGTTTATTGGAGATTAAAGAAGTTACTAAGATACTAGTATATACGCATGTAGGGATATCAAACATGAAAAAGAACTTGCCTAACCCTATCAAAACATCAGTATAACAAATTGTTACAAAAAAGCATTTTCACCTCACCTCCACTCATTTATCCACCAATCTTTTCTTCCCTCCATCCCAGGTTGATAGTAGCTGTTATGGATGCGTTCCACTTTGACCTGTCTGTCCTGAGCGCAACATCTGAAGTTGCTGAAGATGCATCTCAAGAAGATGAAGACGTCTTACAGGAGGTGGAAGGAACCCCTGAAGAAGAAAAAGCAGAGGAAGAGGTAGAGGAGACTGTGGAGGAGGAGGAAGATGAAGAGGAGGAGGATGCAGTTGTCATGGAAACCGGGGAAGAAAAAAAGAAGGCAGAGGCTGAAATGATTTTCCAAACCCTGACCAATGTGGTCCTCCCAAAACTGCACAAGGGGCTCACACAAAAGGTGAAGAAATTATAACTTCTTTAAGAAATGATGTAAACTGACATGTCTTTGTGTTAAACCTCTGACATAAAGCTCCCATATTCTGCTACCTCGTTAATACTTTAGTTCCCATCCTGTGTTTCTGAGGAAAAGTAAAGGCATTTGACAAAATGTGCTGTATTCCTTGTTTTGTTGAACCCTACATTTTCTACTGACAGTCCGCAGATAAAAATTCAAGTGGCTTATCGTTTAAAAATCGCCCTAAAAATGTCTGAAAACCAAGGAAAGAAATACCTTTCAAATTTTGATTAATATGTCTCTTACATTGTGCTATCTCCTCCTCAACATTGACCTCTGACCCTGTCACCATGGCGACCCTGCAGGTGAAGAGTGAGGAGGCCCATAAGAAGGCCCGTCTCCATGCCGACAGTGAGGAGGAGCTGCTGCGGGTTCCCATCGCCCTGGCAACCGTCAAGCTGCTGCAGAAACTTCCGGGAAAGGTTCTCAGGAACAACCTGCAGGGGTGAGCCATTGTTTATATGTAAGGGGGTGCAGTTATTAGGGACAAGTCATTATGTATATATGGGGAAGTGTTTGAACTTCTTCAGTAACTTCCAGGAGCAACCTGCAGGGGTGAGCCATTGTCCATACATAAGGTGTGCAGGTTTTTTTAGGGAGGAGTCATTATGTATATACAGAAAAGGATGTGAACTTCCAGGAAAGGTTCTCAGGAACAACCTACAGGGGTGAGCCATTGTTTATACATAAGGGGGTGCAGTTTTTGCTATGTTCATGGTTGGGACATAATGTATGTAAAGGGTTCAAACTGCTAGTAACTTCCGGGAAAAGGATTGAGTTGTGATGTATGGCATTAATATTTGAAAATATTCCTACTAAAGGGTTGTTTATTTGTTTGTTTCTTTGTTTACAGAGTGTTGCTGAAGGTGTGCAGCCTGCTGAAGAGTCGTTCCGAGGACATCCGTGAGACGAGTCGGAACACGCTGGTGAAGATCCTGGAGTCGCTCGGGCCGAGCTTCTTCCCACAGATCCTACGGGACCTGAGGCACTGCCTCACTAAGGGTTACCAGGTAAAGTTATCTCTTGGTCCCTTAAACTAGTATAATTGTAAATGCATTAAAGTTCACGAAGATTTCATTTTGTGGTAGTGGGAAAGTGCATCCACTGTAGTCTCTTACTGTTATGGAAAAATGTTCGCGGTGGTTTTAAATTCGCGGTTTTAAATGTGGAAACCGCGAACATCAAACCACTGCAAAAGTTTCTGCTTTTACAGTATTCCCGGGCCATGCATGGAGCCACTACACGGTAGTGTTGATTATCAGCTTACTCAGTAGGTCCTGAGGTTGCTCCTCGACCGAGTCATACCAAAGACTTTTGAAAAATGGTACATGCTGCTTTCTCTGCTTAACACTCAGCATTTGGGAATAAAGGTTGTAAGTTGAACACACTGTCAGGTCACTACCAGTAACTCCAATTTTGGGTGTACAAAAGTGCATATGTTCCCAGCATGTCCACCTGGGATTCAGGGTAAATGTGTTTTTATTTAACACAGAAGATCAATGTTACACTTTGCTGACCTTACAGGTCCATGTGCTGACCTACACCACACACGCTCTACTGAAGAGCATGGAGGAACGACTGGAACCAGGAGGGCTGGACCGCTGTCTGGACTCACTCGTGGAGGTGGGGCTCTTTAGGGTTAATGAGTTAATTCGTTAATGATGTAGTTACCAGGTTAATGGACAGGTGTGGTAACTGGACTGATGTAAGAGTTGGAACAGCTCTAGCGGGGGGGGCTGGATCGGTGTCCGGACTCACTGGTGGAGGTGAGGGTCGTTAGGGTTGATGAGTAAATAGTGTAGGTACTAAGCGAATGATGTCGTAGCTGGATCAATGTTAGAGCATGGAAAAAAGACTGGAACCAGGGGGGCTGGTAAGCCAAACTTATACAGTTGTATGTTCATTTATTTTCTTTATTTATCGTGATCACTGTATTTTTTGCAAGCAAAACAATACAAGGCAATCTCTCAAGCTCAGGAGAATTTTTTGTGTTTTTCCAGGTATTTAACGAGGAGTTGTTTGGAAAGTTGTCTGAAGAGAAGGAAGTTGAAGGAATCACCTCCAAGCTGAAGGAGGCGAAGAGCAGCAAGAGTTCCGACTCCTACGAGACGCTGGCCAAGGTCGTTGGCAAGACGTCTCTGGCCAGGCTTGTGCTGCCACTTAAGGAGGTCAGATCACTTTCGTAGACATTGTCAAATCTTATGAAGTAAGATTTAGACTCAGTTATGTTGTATTGCATGCGGAATGAAGAACAGAACTAGTCCTAGACATGAGCAGAAAAAAGTTTAATGATGGCCATTCCTTCATTCATTTGTTACCAGGAAATCAAAAGATTTTTTTTACAGTTTTTCATTCATTCCTGTCTCCTTACTTCAATATTTCCTGGCCCATTTTCTTCCAAGTGTTTTCCAAGTTGTATAATCAGCATGATGATCAAGTTTTCTCCCTTCTTTAATACATTTATGAAAGTCAGACATCCAGGTAAAAACAATATTCTAAGCAATGCAATCTCTACATTAGGATGAAAATCGAAATTTACTTTTGGATGTTTCAAGTGACATCCATCGCTCTTCTTCAGCTTCTTTATGTTCTTCCTTCCCTCTCTAAGACGTTGCCCTGTTCCTCCCCAGGTTCTTGACTCCACCCAGAACCTGAAGACGTCCCGTAAGGTTCAAGACGTGCTGTCTAAGATCGTGAGCGGACTGATGAAGAACCCGGGTCTCACCCCGGACGCCATGCTGATCTTCGCCCACGGACTGGTCACAGAGAGTCTCCCACTCATCACAGCACAAGTCAAGTAAGTTGTCAATATCAATTATTGGGATCAATGAATACATTATCTGGATCTATAATCATTAGGCTGAAACAATAAATCATTAGTCTAAATCAACAGCAAATTTCAAAAGTTCAACTTGAAAAAAATATATATTACAGATGTGTTAGTTTGTAGGCATTCTAAAGTAAATATTTAGCAAGAGGTTACAAGATGAAAGCAGAGGTCTGGGACGAAAGATTTGATCTTGCTATGCAAATTTGATAAGTGTGGATTTACTATGTAGTTTCATTGTTTTCGTGTTTCTGGCAGGTTAAGTATGTCAAGTCAAGTAAGTTGTCAATACATCAAAAAGCAGTTACTCATTACAAGCAACTCGATATGATTTTGGAAGTTGCTTGAGTAACTGCTTTCTGGCTTATCTTATTACCTGGATGTCTAATCTTCATCGACGTAAGTTGTCAATAGTCAATTATCTGGATCAATCAATAGGTAGCTACCTCAATCAAAAGTTTATTTCAAAAACATCAATGGTACATTTTTTTCTGGTGAACATGCATCAATGATTTTTTTTGAAAATTTTGGCAAATTTGTCTAATATACTTTTAAAGCTGATAAAAATTACAGGTATATATAATTTCCTCTCCTCACTTTTTTTTCTGGTTTATCATATATGAAAGCTGCTTACGATTTTTCCAGTCTTTTTCTAGTATCTGCTGATACCCTATGTACTGACCTTACCGCCCCGTGAATTTAAAGTATTTCTTCCATTGGTACTGTAAATGCATTTAAGTTCGCGGGGATTTAATTTCGTGGTAGCAGGAAAAGGGACTTTTCTCTGTGGTTTTAAGTTCGCTGTAGCACCATGCACTGCACTGTCTCTTACTGCCATGGAAAAATTTCGCGGTGAAGTGGCCACTGCGAAAACTACGAACATAAAACCACCGCGAACATTTCTGCATTTACAGTAATTTTATCTAGAAGCAAAGTCGATTTCAATTTTCCATTGTCCTTCGTCACATCTGATTACATCCTTACTGATCCCTCCCCACCCCCCAGGGCCAAGCTGTCGGCTGCCCCACCCCCTGACCCCCGCCTGCGGCCGGAGAGCTGCCTGATCCTGCCCCCCACCCCCCAGAGGGCCGGGTCCAAAACTCACGTCAGCATGAAAACCAACAAACACATCCTGGTCGAGTTCGGCCTGCAGGTAGGGAAACTTTCACACGAATGCTACTTGAGGAATCACAGTGTGTAATTTATGACATTGTATGCTAGACAGAGTTTTGCGATTTCAATACCAAATGTCATGTGGTACACCCACCACACTCTGTAAATGACCTATGAAGTACAGCAATTTGATCTAGGCCCATCTTATGAGGAAAGCTTTTCTGACAACTTCAAAGCTTCCATTTTGTTTATATGAAATATTCGAACTGTTGTAGTCTTTAGTTTCCATGGCTATGGTAGAAAAACAACAACTCTCCTCCACCACATAATATGTTTCCATCCCCCATGTAGCTCCTCCACCACTGCATGAAGCGAGGCCACCTGTCAGCTGGGGAGGTACTGCACCTGCAGATGTTGGACCCGTTTGTAGCTCAGCTGTACGACTGTCTCAGGTCCAAACATGTCAAGGTACGGTCTTATGCACGCACGCATGCACTCACACACACACACACACACACACACACACACACACAGGCACACACACACACACACACACACACACACACACACACACAGCTGTACGACTGTCTCAGGTCCAAACATGTCAAGGTACGGTCTCACACCCACATGCATGCACACACACACACACACACACACAGCTGTACAACTGTCTCAGGTCCAAACATGTGAAGGTAGGGTCTCACACACGCATACACACAGGCACACACGCACGCACATACACACTCACACACACACAGCTGTATAACTGTATCAGGTTCAAACCTGTCAAGGTAGGGTCTTGCGCACAAGCAAGCGCGCACGCACACACATGCACACAAACACACACATACACACACACACACACACACACACACACACACACACACACATACATATAAATATACATGCACACACACCCCCACACACACACTCACACACACATGTCAAGGTAGGGTCTCACACACACATACACACACACAGGCACACACATACACACGTGCACACGCATGTGCACACACATACACACACTCACACTCTCACTCACTCGCTCACTGACACACACACTCACAGGCACAGTGTCAGACACACACAAACAAAGCACATTTTTGCATAACAGACTTCATTGCTGAGTGCCAAAACATTGCTGAGAAAAGACTGTGGTCGTGTAAAGAACTTAACTTTCACATCCAATACAATACAAAACTTACAATTTTTCAAATGTTTTTATCATTAAAAGAATGATCTCCAAACACTGGCCAAATTCATGACCAAACTTACCTCGTTCCTGATGTCCCTAGATCATCACCGTGGCGATGAGGTGCCTTACCTGGTTCCTGAGGTTCCCCCTCCCATCACTCAAGCAGAAGGTCAGCAAGGTTGCGGCAGAGATGTTCGTCATCCTGAAGAAATATGGCGGCGCAGGAGGGGCAAAGGGCGAGAACTTTGACCTGGTGGTCACATGTTTCAAGGTAGGTCACTGGTGGGGTCACTATGTATGTATGTTTTGTGTTTTTTCTTATTTAAAGGTGCCAAGGTGGTGTTATGGTTAGGGTTGTTTATTCACAATCTAAAGTTCTGGGTTAGCCCATGGAAAAGGCACTTTACATCTCACGGGATTCGAACCCTGGACCTCCGAACCTGTAACTCCCATCTCTAGGCCCTGACAGTGCTTGTGCGTGATGTGAAGTACTACAGCGTAGACCAGGTCCAGCTCAGAGTGTTACTACAGCAGTAGTTTACAAATTGTGTAACAGATAACAAGACGGGATTCGAACCCTAGCCCCCCTAACCTATGTGTAACTCCCTCCCACCGGCCCTGAATGTGCTGGTTCGTGATGTAAAGTACTACAGTGTTGATCGGGCCCAGCTCAGAGTTTTACTACAGTAGTGTAGCTGGGTGGGATTCGAACCCTGGACCCCCTAACCTGTGCCTTACTCCCTCCCACCGGCCCTGAATGTGCTGGTTCGTGATGTGAAGTACTACAGTGTTGACCAGGACCAGCTCAGAGTATTACTTACAGTTAGTGACTGCCATCTGTGTAACAGATACATGTAACAGGGTGGGATTCGAACCCTAGCCCCCCTAACCTGTGTGTAACTCCCTCCTGTACAGGCTCTGACAGTGTTGGTTTGTGATGTGCTACTACTACAGTGTTGATCAGGACCAGCTGAGACTGTTACTGCAGCAGTAGTTTACAAACTGTGTAACAGATAACAAGACGGGATTCGAACCCTGGACCCCCTAACCTGTGCCTTTCTCCCTCCTACAGGCCCTGACAGTGCTTGTTCGTGATGTGAAGTTCTACAGTGTCGACCAGGTCCAGCTCAGAGTGTTACTACAGCAGTAGTTTACAAATTGTGTAACAGATCACAAGACGGGATTCGAACCCTGGACCCCCTAACCTGTGCCTTACTCCCTCCCACCGGCCCTGAATGTGCTGGTTCGTGATGTTAAGTACTACAGTGTTGATCGGGCCCAGCTCAGAGTGTTACTGCAGTAGTAGTTTACAAACTGTGTAACAGATAACCAGACGGGATTTGAACCCTGGACCCCCCTAACCTATGTGTAACTCCCTCCTACAGGCTCTGACCGTGCTGGTTCGTGATGTGAAGTACTACAGCGTTGACCAGGACCAGCTCAGAGTATTGCTGCAGTATGCAGAACAGGACATCCTGGACTACACACGACAGGCCACGGCTTTTACACTACTCAAGGTGGGACTAATCACTGATTTTTTGTTAAAGGTTCACTGTCTATGTAACATTTCCGTCTCAAAAGGGAACATATTTTAGAGAACAAAGCGTTCAGTTTTCAGCATATTTGCAACTGATGCATTTTTTTTATTTCTTGTGTGTGTAAACTGTGCAAAAACAAGCTGCACAAGGCCTGCTCATGTGGAAAACTATCTCAATGTAGGCCCTTTGAAGTGTTAGCTTTAACTTTACTTTCTTGGGTCAGAAAATACATCCACACCAGGGGAAATCAGGCAAACAGAAGGAAAGCAAGAGAGAGCAACATTTTTTTTCTTTTGTTTGACCAAGGAGCTCCTTGGTTTGACTTTGATCAAGGAGCTTTTATCAAGATAAAAGCTCCTTGCTTTGATGGGGTATATAAATAGGTCCCTGAATAACCTTTACCTGGTGCTAAGCTCATTATCATAATTTATGGTCATTTGGCAGATCCTCGTGGAAAGCCATGTTTCTGCTTCCCATTGTAAAAATGAAGGCAACAAAAGTTAAAAAGATACTAAAAAATGCCTTTTTGCTGGACTAGAAAGCTACCTAAAACATCACATATGCCTGAAATATATTTTACATCATTATAGCAACCATAAGTCTTTATAGTAGGCATATCTTTATTACCAGGTCATGCCTGTGAGCAGTTACTCGTTTTTAGTTGAGAATGTTGAGAATTTAAGAATTTTTGACACCCTCATGAGCATCTGATGCATTGCATTAGGGGCTTCCAGGGTGAAAGGAAAGTAAGAAAGTTTGTGCCATTCTAAATAAATTTAGTGGCTCTAAACCTTTGTGGTATTGAATGTCTAAATACATAGGCTAGCTTACGAGATTGAGGGGTCATGGGTTCACTTCCTGGCTAGATGTTACAAGTAGGCACCAGGCTTCTGTTAGGGATGTAGGTGTAGAGGGTGGTCAAATATTTTGAACACTGCTTGACATTTGAGAGATTAAAAATGACTTGGCTTTTTTTCCGTGTTCATCCCAGGCGATCCTGTCACGTAAGCTGGTTGTCCCGGAGATGCACGACGTGATGGGGCGGATTGCGGAGCTGTCAATCAAGTCTGAGCTGGACAACGTCAGGGTGCAGTGCAGACAGGTGGGTGTGGGGAGGGGGGCTTCCATGGGGGCTGGGGAGGTCAAATAGATAAACTCAAGGTCAAATAGCCCACAGGAAAACAGGACAAGGTCAGATAGGCCAAGTTGAAACTACTCAAGGTGAAAGAACTCAAGGCAAAATAGGCCAAAGGAAAACAGCTCATGGAGAAGGTCAAATAGGTGAGGTTGAAACAACTCAAGGTCAAATAGATTAGGATTTTTCATTAAAAGGGATTTAGGTAAAGAAAGTGGCATCTGTGATTCTTGAGACAAAATTTGTGGACAAAATTTCTTTACACAAGCAGTAACGTTATATACTCATGATCACTCTCTGATGCATTATGACCATCTGTCACCTTCATCAGGGTCTGTTATCTTATGACTTTGCTATCCAGTGATTTATCTACCAGAGAAAACTATTCACAGATTTTGTTCCCCAAAATAATTTCATTGTGTTGGAAGAACATTCAATATTAGAGTTTTCTTTGACACAGTCAGTACTGTCTCTCACCTGCTTATGTTTTGATGTCAGACATCTTCCTCAGAACTGGAGTGATGTTTCTCACCATTACATGTAGCTGATGAAAGTAGCAATTTTGCAGTGAGGTAAATTTTCCCCCTCATCCTGTTTGACTTTCTTAACGATAAGATTTTGTGCCCATCCCCCAGGTGTTTGGAAAGTTCCTGATAGACTACCCCCTGGGGAAGAAGCTGCACAGGCATCTTGAGTTCTTCGTGAGACAGCTGAACTATGATCTGGAGGCCGGGCGGGAGTCTGCACTGGAGATGATCGCTACCATCTTCTCATCATTCCCTCAGGTTTGTCTCTCTCTATATCTCTCTCACTCTCTCTTTCTCTGTCTCTCTCTCTCACTCTCTCTTACTCTGTCTCTCTCAAACTCTCATTATTCCCTCAGGTTTGTCTCTCCTTCTCTCCCTCTCTGTCACTCTCTCTTTCTCCTTTTCTCTCTTTTGCTCTGTCACTCTCTTTCTGTCTCTCTCTCTCTCATCATTCTCTAATTCCCTCAGGTTTGACTCTCTCCTCTCCCTCTCTGTCACTCTCTTTTTCCTTTTTTCTCTCACTCTGTCACTCTCTGTCTCTCTCTCACCATTCTCTCATTCCCTCAGGTTTGTCTCTCTCCTCTCCCTCTCTCTCTCTCTGTCCTCTCTTTATCTATCTCTCTTTCTCTATCTCTCCCTTTCTCTCTGTTTCTTTCATCATTCCCTCAGGTGTGTCTTTCTACCTCTCTTTCTCTTCTCTCCCTCTTCTCTCTCTGTCTATGCCTCTCTCCATCTCTCTCTCCCCCAAGTCTCTCTCACTATCTGGTTAATTGCCTATTGTTCCCTGTTAGGCAAGATTTAAAAATGTTGGCTTAATGGCAGACCACCAAGTGCCTATATCCTGCTATGTTAACACTGCATGTGGGTTGAGGAGGTGGAAGTCTTGACTTTTGTTGTCTATCCATCGTTTACATGGTCATCTGGGGGCATGGATTTTGTCCTTCCATAGTTATTGTGATGATCTTTCTAGGCTACTCCTCTTCCCTTCTCTGAAGATGGTAGTACCAGCATGGTGGAATCTGTCTGGATGTTCTGTTTGTTGCTGTTTTCTTTTCTTTTTCTGAGATGGAATTTTTGTTGACTTTTTATTCTCCCTGCAGAACCTTTTGGAGGAGTACGCAGCCTTCTTCTTTGTCCCGCTGTCCAGTCGACTCATCAACGATGACTCGGCAAAATGTCGCAAGCTGACCGCTCTGGCCATCAAGTCCCTGCTGGGCAAAGTGGGCATCCCCGCCAGAGACAGCCTGTTCACCATCACAATGCAGTGGTTCCAGGATGACAACAAGGTGGGTCTCCTACAGACGTTTACAAAGTTGGGACATCAGCAGGATACAATACAACATACAAGTGTTTGATACCATTTAAGAGATAATTTGGTCATATTATAACATTAAAGGTTTGCTTTTTCTTGGAATGTAAGACTGTTTTTACTCTTTATGTGTCTTTGTGTGTGCACCTGCATGAATGCACATGTGTGAGAGAGAGTGTGTGTGAGTCTGCGAGTGGGTGGGTATCTGTATAACAGTTATGTATGTATATGTGTGTGTTTGTGTGTCTGTGTTTGTTTATCTTTACTTACAAAGGTGAAGTCTGCCTTTTCTTATTGTCCTGTTTATCTTGCCCTGTCCCAGATCCTTCACCAGAGACTTGCTGCCCAGCTGTGTGTGTCTGTGTGTCTATCTGTCTGTGTGTGTGTGGATTTGTCTTCGCTCATTGGGGTGAAGTCTACCATATCTGAATGTCCTGTCTCTTCTCCCCCTTCTGCAGATCCTTCACCAGAGACTTGCTGCCCAGCTGTGCAGCCTGTTTGTGGAGGAAGAGAAGCTGCAGTTCGAGCGCAGGCTGCCAGAGGTCCTTCCTCAGATGTTGGAGGTCATTGACCCCGACAGATATGAGGCAGTGAGTTGGACTTATTTTCTAGATTTGAACATTTTATGTAAACAAAAAAAAAACAGTTTCAAGGAGCAGTAACAGTTTTTAATTGAAGTATGGAGAAGTTTGTTTTTTTCAGTTTTAATTAATGTTCATCCAAATTGGGTCTTAGAAAATCTACTTATTGTTAAATATACAGAAAAGTTTTATGGCTATTTGAAGTAGCATAATCTTTGTTTCTGTCATAGCATAGCATAGCATAGACAGTCATGAGCATATATTACTTGAGGAGATTCAAGATTTCAAGTTTCATTCAAACTCATTCAGTCTTTTCCAAATGGAGAAATCTATAATTTCAGTTTTATGCTGGAGGTGTCCCTTCTAGTTGTGCTTAAGACATGATTGTTTCTTATTTTTCCAAATGTTATCCTTTAAGATGTCTGCTGAGGAGATGACCCAGCAGCTGAGACAGGAGGACCACCTGTTGTACAGCGCCCTCTCCTGTCTGGTCAAGGTACTGCAGGAATGTGCCATTGTCATCAGAGGGGTGGAAAACAGGAAGGATCTGAACACAGTCTGGGGTGAGTCTGTTTGGATAAGTGAGCGAGTGTGAACATGCGTAGATATAGGCATAGCCATAAGTTAATTTACTTTTTTTGTTCATCCATCCATTCATTCATTCACTTTCTTAATCATTCATTCATTCATTCACTCATTCTTTCATTCATTCATTCATTCATTCATTTGTTGGTGTAGGTTAGACGTCCAGGTAATAAGATATGCTAAACAGCAGTTACTCAAGCAACTGGATATGGTTTTTAGAAATGATCAGATGTTTCGGATAACATCTGCTATCTTTCGTCAGTGACACATTCATTCATTCATTCATCGATCAATTTATTCATTCCTTTGTTCACTCATTCACTCACTCTTTCACTCACTCACTCATTCAGCCATCTATCCAACCATTCATTTTTTCATTTGTTCTCTCCCCAGCCTCCCTACAGCAGCATCTCCTCCACCCCCATGCCTGGGTCCGACTGGCCTCGGCTCAGCTGTTCACTCACTCACTCACTCACTCACTCACTCACTCACTCACTCACTCACTCACCCACCCACCCACTCACTCACTCACTCACTCACTCACTCACTCACTCACGCTCACTCGCTCACTCGCTCGCTCGCTCGCTCGCTCACTCATTCACTCACTCACTCATTCACTCACTCACTCACTCACTCACTCATTCACTCACTCACTCACTCACTCACTCATTCACTCACTCACTCTTTCACTCACTCACTCACTCACTCTCACTCACTCATTCACTCACTCACTCTTTCACTCACTCACTCACTCACTCACACTCACTCACTCACTCACTCACTCATTCACTCACCCACCCACCCTCTCGCTCGCTCACTCACTCACTCACTCACTCTCGCTCACTCACTCACTCACTCACTCACTCTCTCACTCACTTACACACTCACTCACTCACTCACTCACTCAGCCATCCATCTGTCCATCCATCCATCCATCCTTCTTCTTCGGCTCTTGTCGTCTCGTGAGACGGTCGACAGCATCAGTCAGTCAAGGCCTCAGTCGTTACTGGTTACAGTTCTCGCCTGACAGTGCCTTTGATGACTTATGAGTCCAATCTTGGCACAGCAGGCTCTTCCACAGGAAGTGCAGGTGAACACTTCTCCGGTATTCGACCCCTCCCCTTTCTTCTTCCTCTGTCTTGCCTCTCGGACTTGCCTCTCACGGGCAGCTCTGTACCTCTCCATACCGGTGTGTAATGCTGCTCTCCATCTACTTCTGTCTGTTGCTACACTTTCCCAGTTCTTTGTGCAAATGGAGAAATCTTGGAGGGTAGCTTTGCATACATCTTTGTACCTCAGCTTTGGCCTCCCTCTGGGTCGACTGCCCACAGAGAGTTCTCCATAAAGTACTCTCTTTGGAAGCCTGGTGTCATCCATCCTGCTCACATGACCTAGCCAGCGCAGCCTGTTTCGCCGCAGGGTCTCGAACAACGATGGTATGCCTGCTTGCCGGAGTACTTCTTCATTGATTCTGTCCTGCCATTTTATATTGAGAATCCTACGTAGACATCGCATGTGAAAACTGTTTAGTCTTTTTTCTTGCCGCGAATAAACAGTCCAGGTTTCACTACCATACAGTAAAGTTGGCAATACGCATGTGTTGTAGATCTGTACCTTTGTCTTTCTTGTTAGCTTCTGGTTTTCCCAGGCCCTCTTGCTGAGTTTCCCAAAGGAAGCAGCAGCTCTACCAATTCTCACATTTATCTCCTCGTCCAAAGAGTTGGTGCTTGTCGCCACTGATCCCAGGTAAGTAAACTTTGGAACTGTTCGAAGAGGATTTCCATGCAGTGTGATTGAAGGGGGGATTGCGGTACCTTGCCCAATTACCTCCGTCTTCTTGACACTGATGGTAAGACAGAACAGGTCACAGGCCCGGGAGAGGTTGTCCAACAGTCCCTGCAGGGTTGTCTCCTCATGTGCCGTGAGTGCTGCATCGTCAGCAAAGAGGAGTTCTCTGCACAGCACCTCGACAGTTTTACTTTTAGCCCTCAGTCTTGCCAGGTTGAACAGTGAGCCATCTGCCCGTGACCGGATGTAGACACCGTCCTGGTTTCCACCAAAGGCACAACGGAGGAGTACAGAGAAAAAGATGCTGAAAAGAGTCGGTGCCAGCACACACCCCTGCTTAACTCCGTTCCTGACGTCAAAGCAGTCAGAGGTGGAGCCATCAAACTGAATGCAGGCTTTCATCCATCCATCCAATGATTCATTTATTCATTTGTTCCCTCCCCAGCCTCCCTACAGCATCACCTCCTCCACCCCCACGCCTGGGTCCGGCTGGCCTCCGCTCAGCTGTTTGGCTGCCTCTTTGCTGCCTGGAAACCCGAGGAGCTGGTTACCACGGCAACAGATGAAGACAACAAAACTCCAAAGAAGAAGAAGAGGAAAGTGGAGGAAGAAGAAAACATTGTGGAATATCTGAGGGACAACACTATGCAAAAGGTAACTGCTACAATAAAGTTTTTATTTTATTTTATTTTTTTTCATTTTCATTAACGTTATACATGTATTGTGAGAAGGAAATGGTGAGTAAATTGCTGACAACAGGCATTTAGATCTTATGGGAGCTGACTTATGTGGTATTTGCTCTCTTTGAGTTCTTTTCTTAGTTTAAGATAAGACAGTTTCAGAAGGAATTTTTCTTCATTGTTTGATGTCTTGCTCCTACATGCATGTTTACTGTAAGACAGTTTTGGAAGGAATTTTCCTTAATCCTGTGATGTCTTGTACCTCACCCAGCTGCGAGATCTGTCAGCTGACTTCTGCACCCAGCTGCAGTCGTCTTACCTGGACCACGACCTTGCCAACCAGGTCATCAAGAACCTCGTCTTCTTGGCCAAGGTCGTCCGCCAGGTCACTCCTGACACCGCACAAACTGATGATGTCACCGACGGAAACGGAGATGTCACCACACAAACTGATGATGTAGATGAACCATCTTCAAAGACCAGTGGTAGAAAAAGAACTAAACCTGCTTCAGATGGAAAGAAAGACAATAGAACTGGGAACACGGGTATTGATGATGTCAGTGCAACAGGAAGTGATGAAAGCACATTAACTGATGACAGGAGAGTGACAGTTTCGCTGATGTGGCTACTGAGGAGGATGAACCGACTGGCTAAATTTGAAGCAGCGACGGCGCCTAAAGAAACCATCAAGGTACGTTGTAATATCAAACCAACTTTTATAGTTTTCTTTTACACAACCAGTACTGCCCCTCACATTTTGATCCCTATCAGACGTCTTTCTCAGAGCATCTGACTGGAGTGCTGATAGACGTAGAGAAATAAGCAGGTGAGAGAGAGTTAACTTGCATAACTTGTGTAAAAGGAAACTAAAATATCCTATTTTGGAGTTTTCTTTAACACAACCAGTAATGTCTCTCACCTGCTTGTGTTTCGATTTCTAATATCAGACATCTTCCTCGGAGCTTCTAACTGGAGTGCTGCTTCTCAACGCTATATGTAGTCAAGTACTAGTACATCATTCAGCTACATATAGTGTCAAGAAGCAGCACTCCAGTTAGAAGCTTTGAGGAAGATGTCTGACATAGACATTGAAATTTAAGCAGATGAGAGACATTTACTGGTTGTGTAAAAGGAACCACAATATCCCGTCTTTGTGCATATTTTTGATTTGGACATCTTTAAAAGAAAAAAAAAACTCACTGGATTAGGTAACATTGTGCCGCAATTCTCTCACTGAAGGTTGAAAACGAAGGCTTACCGCTTACTGGTCCCTTGGGGTGGTCGTGGGGGCCTTTTGCAGCTGAGCACACTGCCTCCCTCCATCTCACCCTGTCATGAGCCAGTGCTTGGGTTTCGGCAGGGGTCATTCCTGTCCACTTAGGAAAATGAATGCGTCGCTTGATAAAAACCATTTCATTCCAATTTTGCCTTGACCTTTGATTGACCTTGGATGTTCTGTCTCCTGTTTTCTCAGCGCTCCTCCGTCATCAAGTTCCTGGCGGCCGTTGCCATGGATCTGGGGGCTTCTGGGATTGGTCCGTACCTGACCTTCCTGATGACCCCTGTGCTGAGGGAGGTCAACAATGCCACACCACAAGCAGGTGGGTCATCTCGGACAACAATTTGTATTTTTTTTTGCTGGGAATCGTTATAGCCTTATTGCAACATCATGCTCAAAGGACAATTGCAAGTAAACACGGAAAGGAAGTAATAGTAGTTTCCATACCAGGGCATAATAGGAAATACTTTTTGGTCAAAAATCCCACAAGGTGTGTCATCTGGGACAAATCTTGTTTTTTCCTGGGAATTATTATAACTTGATTGCAACTTTATCTATCAAGGATACTGGCAGGTAAACACAGAAAAGAAATAATGGCACAGTAGAGGCCAGTTAGTTGTGTAATGAATTACTGCACACTTCTATTAATTGCAGAGAATCCACAAATCCCATGAAGGTACGGTGCAACTGGATAACTTTGCTTTGTTGCACCACCTGGATAATTGCACGAAATATGCTGGCAAATGGGGTGTGCAATCAAATGGCTTCCACAGACTGTAGTTTCAATATCAGGGCATAGGAGCCCAAAATAATTGGTCAGAATATAGAGAAAAAAATCCTAGACTAAGTCACTATGCCACATTGCATACTGTCTTAAACTTTTCTCTAGATCCTGAGCTGAAGAAACTGTCTCAAGACGTCCTGGAGCTCCTGAAGACGCAGGCAGGTGTTCAGCTGTTCTCGCAGGTGTACGCCCAGGTGCAGCACACAGGTGTGGCCAGGAGGGAGGCCAGGAAACGGAGACAAGCTGTGGAGGTCAGTCATACTAAACACCCCTATTTTCTGAATGAAACATTCCAAAATCAGACAATCTGAGGGGATTTAGACGATACCATGTTTGGATGAGGGTAGTTAGAATATTTTCCACCACAAATGAGGCCAGGAAATGGGTACAGACTGTACACCCCCATTTTCTGAAACATTGCAAAATCAGACAATCTGAGGGAAATATAGAAGATACCATGTTTGGATGAGGGTTGTTAGATTATTTACCACCATGAATTAGGCCAGGAAATGCAGACAGGCTGTGAAATTGAGTGGTGCAAGGCACCCCTATTTTCTGAATGAAACATTCCAAAATCAGACAATCTGAGGGAATTTAGAAGATACCATATTTGTATGGGGTGGTAAGGATATTTTTATCAGGAAAAGCAGACAGGCTGTGGAGGTCAGTCATACTAAACACCCCTATTTTCTGAATGAAACATTCCAAAATCAGACAATCTGAGGGAAATATAGAAGATACCATTCTCCACTTACACACTTCCCATAATTAAGTGCGAGAGGGTTCCGGATATGGCTGCTCCGAACTCCGGAACTGACTCCAAGGGCACAGAAAATTGGTTCTAACCAATTCCGAACACAGAAAACATCAAGGAGATGATAGTTTGGTGTGGAACCGATCACAGGACAATGGTTTAATCACTTTCCGACAGGAAAAAAACAAAGGCTGCAGACGAAACGCCAAGGTGTGGCCCTTGAGGTCATCGGAAGAAACCAACTAACAGCCACAGTGGTGCACGTGTTAGGTAGTTACTTCTGACCACAAAACTTGTAAGATTCTCGGCCCAAATGATAACTGTACTATATTCGCCAGACAACTTATTAGTTTATATGCTTTTCCGCCCTCGTACTGAAGGTTTTAGCTGGTTCCACCCTGGTTTCGCACCCTGAGCAACTGTGGTAGCATCCAAGTAACATCCATATCCGGAACCCTCTCGCACTTAATTATGGGAAGTGTGTAAGTGGAGAATTGTATGAGGGTTGTTAGATTATTTAACACCATTAATCAGGCCAGGAAATGTAGACAGGCTGTGGAGGTGAGTCATGCAAGACACCCCTGATTTCTGAATGAAACATTCCAAAATGATTTGTATGAAGGTGGTGAGGATATTTTAGTAAAGAAAATGTGGCAAGCTTTGTAAGTATATAAAGCATGCTTAATACCCATAATTTTGAATAGACCATTCCAAAATCAGAGAGAAATGTAGAACATACCACATTTGAAAGAAGGTGATGATGAGCTTATTTACATTGAAAATGTGTTAACCCTTCAGTTGTAAGTAGACTTGTTTAAAATCAGACAGTCTAAGGGAAATGGCAGATACCAATGTTTTGATGGGGGTGTTAACAATTGTGTTGAACCCCCCTGCAGGCGGTGGCAGATCCCAAGGCGCACGCCAAGAAGAAGATTGCCAAGAACCTGGCCAAGCAGCGGGCCAAGAAAAGGAAGATTGAAGAAAAGAGGCCAACTAAGAAGAAGAAGATTCGCCTGGCAGACTTGGCCATTCTTCAGTAGGACGTGTCCTTGTGATGTCATCAGTGATGTCATCAGTGATGTCATCAGTGATGTCATCAGTGATGTCATAAGTGCACTAGCAGCCATATTGGTGTCTACATTTTGCATTTAAGTGACTCATTGCTCTAGCCTGGGTACCATCCGTAATGTAATTCGCTCTGGCGTTCCTTATATACTATATACACTCAGTCGCTTCTACGTCTGATGTGCATTATACACTATACATCGTCACTTCTCTGCTGTTCTGTCTGGAAACCCTGACCATGATAACATCTGGAATCGTCCAAATTTCGGAAGCAGGCACTGATTGGTCTCCACATATGAGCGAATTATGAAATGGGTTCAAGCGCTCGTTCGAACAGACGTTCCGTCCGCTTGCCGGAGGCCTGTTGTCATCGAACGAACGCTCTAGAACCCATTCCTTACTTCACTCTTTAACTGACGTTACCACCAAAAGGTTTGAATGTGCATGTCTCCAGACGGATATCAGAAGTGAACATAGGAGCAAACTACTAACCGGATGGTACCCAGGCTATCATCGCTCAGGATTTTCAACTTTTTGTTTTAGTTTTCCGATACTCTTACCACCTATTATATAGGTAATTTTTACAATGATATGATGAGATGCAAATACACTTGAGCAACAGTATGACTAACAGAAATACAAGCATGAACAGGAAATAGAAATAGTATTTGATTTAAGGACATTTTTTTTCCTTTTAGATGTTATGGAAACTATTAGTTCACTTGTCAAAGAGTTTGAGTTTGGTTTTCCTTTTGATTGTTTAGCTAAGCTAAAGGGCATAACGTTACTCAGATCTATGACATAGATTTTTTACTTGCCCTGAATAAATGATACAAGAACTTGTAACGTATATATCATGGAAGTATGCAAATTTCTTGTTTATTATGTTGGTAATCTAAACAAGGTTGTACTTAGCATAGTCTATGTACATTTATGTTTGTTTTTTCTACCCAAGCTCCAACATGTACATATTACTATCATATACTGTAACCTTTCATAGATATTGTCAAATTGACTATTGATGTTGTCAGTGGTTTGGAACATAATTTCTTCTACAGGACTATTATGCAGCAACATAGTTAAGGGTAAAATGTATTTTTCAAGAGTAAAATGAATATCTAATGTAGTAGTAGTCCACATATAATGTTTAAACCTGTGTTTAAAATGGTATAAAAAATGCAGTCTCCGTGACAGAAATAGTTAAGTTTCAGTCATTATCTCAGTGTTGATTATTACAATAGCTGTATTTGTGATTATATCATAGTACTTGGCTTGGGGCTGTATTTTTTTTTGGTAGCTGACTGTGACACCTAGCTGCTGTGTAAAGTGAACCAGTCAATTTTGCCCTGAAGGAGATCTTCAAAACGTCATCTTATTAAGAAAAATAATGGTTGTTTATAAAGAACTTTGCTACACTTTAAGTCATAGTATTACCTGTTCCACAAGATACAACCCCCTTATATATGTGTTGTACATTATTGTATCAAGGTATGACAGGATTGCAAATGAGGTGACTTGTTTTCTTTGGCAATGTAATTCACATACAATATGTGCTCCAATGAGAAAATAAAGCCTTGGACCAATGAACATGTGTTTTGTTTGAAGTGTAATGAAACCAGGAAGACAGACATACATTGTTTGTAACATACAAAAATACATGTAAACTGACAAGTGCCAACTGTTCTGTAACTGGGAGTTCAATATAGGCTTAGCATAAGCCAGAAGACAGCTATGGGACTTAGGAGTGAGTGAGTACATGAGGGTGTTTGTGTGAGTCTCAGAGTAAATAAGTGTGTGTGAGAGAGAATGTATGACAGTGTGTGTGTGTGAGTGTGTGTGAGCGCGTGTGAGAGTGAATGAATGAGAGCACGAGTGAGTGAGTGAGCGAGAGGAAAGTCAGAAGAAAACAAAAGCCAAGACACTGAACCAAGATAAAGCAGCGACACTGACATCAAATAACCTGGAAGAAAACACAGTTGTGAAGTACTGGGATACACCCGAGGCGAGAGGAAGCCAGAAAACAGGCATGGACAGGAGAGAACGGCAGGCTGTGGTAGCTCGCATCGGCAACCAGTGAACGTGTGGCGAGGAAGAGGAAGCCTACTAAGTAAAACCAGCAGACATGATTGGATTCTTAGTAACAAAAAAAATGTTAACAAGAAAGCAGGATTTGAAAAAGCACGGCATGTTTTGGCTAACATTAGATGGCACTTTATGCAACTGAAAATACATGTAGTTGATACGGGCAAATGTACACCTGTTGGCTGACTACACCCCTTGGCCAGTTTGGTACTATCTTATGCCATCGTAGGATCTGTTCGGTGATTACTTAGACAGACATGTGGCTAAACACACCTGAGAGAAACCCTATATGACTGTGTGTAATTTCCAAGCAGATCCGAGGTAGCCAAACACACTCCTTCGCCGGCTACACTCCTCTTCCAGCTTTTGACACTGCCTTATGCTACCGTAGGATCTGTTTGGACTCAGATTAGTGGTCATAAGCTGTATTTCTCATTACTATCTGAACCATAACCAAGCAGATGGTGGCAGGGAAAATCGTAACTTTTGCTTGGAGATGTCCCATGCACATGCAGATAGGATCTTATAGCTCTGAACAACTGTTCGACTTAAATATACACATATTTGCTGAAACGTTCTGTCTGACAGATCGTCTGGAAAGCTAGCACTGGTGTTTATCAAGGCACATCAAAGCTGTACTGAACCAAGTGTGACAAAAAGTGCAATTAACGTCTTCTTTCATTCAATTTTCTATTAGAACAGCAGATGAAGCCATTTAAAGGTTAGAAAGGCCAAACTACTTAATATAGATTGGACCAAGTTAACATGTATCATTAAGTATACCTATTATGGACACGACGTGGTGTATACATGAATGTAGGCGGCGCTTCGACGGGTACGATATGAGCCCGTACCCCTCACGTAAAAATATATCCTTATTAAGCCAACGTGTCTTTTAAAACGTCTTCCATGTACTTCTAAATATGTGTGAAGACTTTCAGACCGGTTTTGTGGAGTATTCACAGGCTTCAAGTGTAATGCCTTTGAGATTTTCCCATTTTAAAAGTGTGAATAATATACCCTATCATAGCCTAATCTGCAGTACCGCTTCCGGCCGCTCCAGAAAAGTGACAAAGGAGACCGTCAAATTGCCAAATTTCTGTCTTTTCGGGAATGGGGAAACGGCGAAAGACTCGCAAAGGGTTTTGGAATTTTTAGGCATTATTTGACCTTGAACCTGACATTGCGACCTTGAATCCATAAATTATGATGTAAGACATTTCACGAAAATATAAAATATAATATTGGGCAGACAGCTATACGTTTCCTTTCCCGTTTTCTTCAATTGAATTGAAAGAATCTACATTTCCTGCAAATTGTCCCTCTCTGGAAAACAGTCATATCCAAATTTGAATCGTAACTTATGTAATCATATCTAGAAGACGTTAAAAAAACAACTGTATTTGTGTTTGTTCAGCGATAAATAGATCCAATTTCATTTCAAAATGACACTCAACACTGTTGAGGTTACTTGAGGGCACAACACAGAATGCTATGGAGGTCATTATCATAATCTATTCAGCTGATCTGACAAGTAGTTGCTTTATAATAAAATACATTGAATGTTGTACAGTATGGCATGAGTGGTTCAAAACCTACAGTACCTTGGCCGCACCTGGGGCAATTACTGTCGCATTAAGGTCACCTGAGTGGCGCCGAATGGCAGCTCGCTCTAGACCCTTGCGACTTAGACCCGCCTATTGTAAGCTCCTCGCAATTCAGCCCCTGGCTGCCAAGAGAGAGTAGTCCTCCCACCCAATAACTACATTGTACTTCTGAATGTTGTAAAGTATGACGTACTGGTGCCATAGAAATAGCTGATTAAAGAAGTTCAGTTGCTGAAATGCTGATGTTGCAGGAAAAATATGAATAAGTCACAACCATGTCAGACCAATCAGAAGCCTGAGGCTATTGACAGAACCGTCCTGTCAACAGTGGAAAACTTTGCATTGTTGACAGGAATGTAATGTTGACAGGACGATCCTGTCAACAGTAGAAAACTTTGCATTGTTGACAGGATGAACCTATCAACAGTAGAAAACTTTGCACTCTTGACAGGACGATCCTGTCAACAGTAGAAAGCTTTGCACTGGTGACAGGACGATCCTGTCAACAGTGCAAAGTTTTCTACTGTGTTACACAGTTACTGTACCATTTCTACAAGATAGCAAACTATGTCTCTATCAAACTGACAAATACGTCATTGTTATTTGTTGTAACATCTCTACTGTACATCTGAGGAATAGGCCGGGATTTGAACACCAAACCATCCAATTCAGGATTGCCAAAACATTAGACTCATGGCTAAATCGTTCCCTCACCTGAGATTAAAGTTCACAGGTGTGACTACCTGCCACAGGTACATGTAAGTGTGGAGTCAGTATAAACATAATATCATTTCAAATCATAGATTTGTTTATCTACTTCAATACAGGTAGTTGTTCCAAGCAATGTGTTTATTATCGCGTTCTCAGTATGAGGCTGTATTTCATGTCAGCGTGCAGTCCCATAACTCGGTTCACATGTTAACAAATTGATAGATAATCCATGGAGGTCATAGAAACACACAGTGTCACTGACAAGTCAACAAAAAAAATACAATAATTCCTACACTCCAATGGAATGAAGTAAAATTGACCACAAACCTGATACAAAGTCTGTATAAATCTCCCCTACACCACACATACATGTCGACAACAGTTTCAGATCTGCCCATTCTTTGCAAATTACTACACACCAGCTGACTATTTGGTCTAATTTACATCACAATCCACCTCCCAGCCTGCTGCTATACACCTTTCTCACGCGGCGGCCATGATAGATCTAAAACGAGTTCAGTCCATCATAACTAGCAGTTCGACCAATGGTAGCCTGCCAATTATGAAATCGACCAATAAGTGAATGGCTGCAAATTCGTTAAAAATTTGCATTATTATGTTGTTATTTTGCATCTCTTAAGGGACTATGGGGTCAGTCTGCACTACTCTAAATTGCTACATCTTTCGGTGCATAACACTTCTTGTAATTTTTATTATTCTATCTTATATTGTTAAAATTTGTGTGGTTTGGGGGAAATCTAAATGGCAGCTGATTTTAGAAATAAGTTTTGTCTGTTTGCCTCATTGACCTCGTCTTCGATCTATCATGGCCGCCGCGTGAGAAAGGTGTATAACTTCTCAAGCTAAAGACCTCATTCTCTCCCAGTTAAAAAGGATGCTATTGAGTTATGTTCATGTCAAGCTGCTGGGAATACTTTGGACAATGCACTTAACTACTTTTTTTAGTATTAACGTTACATGTGTTCATAGTAGAGCCTATGGAATGGACATATAACCATATACATGTTGAGTGGAAACAGATACAAAATGTATTTCAAATTCTGGTTATACTCCGTAACATATCTACATGACATCAAAATCATCTTTATGAAAGATCCTACAGAAAGATAGAACATGGAATATCAATCATTCCACTGTTGAGAGGAAAAATCCTGTCAACAATTTTGTTCGTGGTTCGCTTTCGGGCCCTGTTTAGTAAAGATTAGTGACATATCAATATGCTAGCACCAAAAGCTACGTAATTAGTCTGATCATGATGTAAAAAATATAATATTTGAAATACAGTTGCCCGACAAAGTAGTTACACGTATTCGGTAACGTTGATAGCATATCATAAAGATACATTATGATAATGACCAACCTAGCATTCACCACGACACAGTTAAATAACCTCAATTAGATACCTTATAGTTTGCGATTGGAAAGTTTCTCTATTGATCAAAAAACAGATACTAACAGTGTCAGTTTGACTTCTTATTATTTGATAAACTGCGATTGACATTTGTACGTGACAGCCTTTCAGTAATCAATATTCGCAGGAATGTCGACTCGACCACTACTTTTGGTAAAGTACAAAGGAAATACCCATGAAATAAATTGCAAATGTATAAGATATTATGATTCTGGCTTTTACAACGTCGAAGTTTTAAGTTCAAGGTCAAATAACCCTAGAAAGGTCAAATAAACCCCCAAAAGGCAAACCCCTTTGCGAGTCTTTCGCCGTTTCCCCATTCACGAAAAGACCGAAATTTCGCAATTTGACGGTCTCCTTTGCCACTTTTCATGATACGGCCGGGAACGGTACTGCAGATTAGGCTCTCATGGGGTATATGCTCCCGACTTTTAAAATGCGAAAACATTCAATACATTACACCTAAAGCCAATGAATACTCCATCAAACAGGTCTATAAGTCTTCACACACATTTATTATAGCCTGTAAGAGTTTTAAAAACACGCGTTGGCAGAGGAAGGGCCGATGATTAAGTGCGGGGCTTGAGCAAATGTAACATCCGTCGGAGCGCCGCCTATGTTCATGTAAACATCAAGCTTTGTTCATAATGAGTAATTTTAGGATGTATGTGAACATCAGTCGCTTTTTTTATAACGTTGGCAATTTACTCTATGGTTTACCCACTGAAATGGGGTAAGGGTTTGTCAGAGAAACCCGGACGTCACTTGAAAAACTGCACGATCGTTCGCCCTAACATCTGCTTGGAGACATCCGATTTTCATCGAAAACTTTGACCTTTAACGTCACTCTAACTGTTTGTACAGGCATGTGGGCACCAAAAATACGGTCATATCTACATGCTACAGTTTCAAAGGGATATCTGTGGGCATCATCGGCTTTTCCTTGACAGGTTAGGCCTTTTTCTCAGCTGTTGATTCATTTGTCAAAATAACAGACCACACCGATATATACAGAGACTGGTTTAATAAAGGTACTAAGCTGTGTTGTTTTTAAGTTCATTTTTACTCCAATCAAATGTTGTAGCATTAGTAAACAACCATTAGATGTGCGGTCAGTCAACCCTCTAAATATATATGTCATCATTACACATTACTATAGGTTTTCTTACAGTTCTAGCAGCCTTTCTTACAACGTTTTAAAAGTTTTCTTACATCTTTCTTACAGCCTTTGTACAGCTTTCTTACACCCTCTCTTACAGCCGTCTTGCAGTCTTTCTTAAAGCTTTCTTGTAGCCGTTTTTACATCCTTTCTTACATTACCTCCTTACAGTCTTTCTTAGAACTTTTTACATTCGGATTTTTCACCTAGACATTATTTACTGATCAGCATGTGGTAAAAACAGCGTTAAAAGATCCTGAAAACTTCTGGAATCCCACCAAGCAATAAAACAATAAAAGCACATCATATAGAATGTTATGAATCTTACATGTAGTTGTAAGTTTTAAAACTCTCAAAAAGCTGCATGTAGGTTATATTTTAAAAAAAAGTGAGTAAAATTAGTGTTGGTTGAATAATAGGAACCAGTATTCAACTAGACTCTCAAAACGAACAAAATATAGTTACGTCAATCAAATGTTGTAACATAAGTTAACAACCATTACGGTCAGTTAACCCCCTGAATATATATGTCAACATTACACATTACTATAGTTTTTTTTACAGATGTCTTACAACCTTTTCTTGCAGCTTTTCTTACAACATTCTATAATTTTTCTTACATCTTTCTTAAAGACTTTTTACAGCTTACTTACACCCTTTCTTACAGCCTTCTTGCAGGCTTTCTTAAAGCTTTCTTGTAGCCTTTCTTACATCTTGTCTTACATCTTTCTTACAGCCTTTTTACAACTTACTTACAAACTTTCTTACAGCTTTCTAACACACTTTCTTACAGCCTTCTTTCCGTCTTTCTGAAAGCTTTCTTGTAGCCTTTCATATATCCTTTCTTACATCTTTCTTACAGCTTACTTACACCCTTTCTTACAGCGTTCTTGCAGTCTTTCTTAAAGCTTTCTTGTAGCCTTTCTTATATCCTTTCTTACATCTTTCTTGCAGCCTTTTTACAGCTTACTTACAACTTCTTACAGCTTTCTTACAACCTTTCTTACAGCCTTCTTGCAGGCTTTCTTAAATCTTTCTTACAACCTTTCTTATATCCTTTCTTACATTCCTTCCTTACAGTATTTTTTAGCACTTTTTACCCCCTTTTCCTACAGCCTTTCTATGTACCATGTTAAAATTTTCACCAAGCTTTTCCATATTGATCAGCACATTATAGAAAAACTGCAGTACAACATCTTGCACACGTCAAAAGGTGCTTCGGTGGTGCTTACAATAAAAAAGACACATCATATATAATCACGATTATTAATATATAGAGTTGTAATTTAACCCTTGGTAAAAGAAAAACTCCATGTATGTTATTTGCTCTTGTACAATGCATCTTGTTTACTTCACGTTCCAATATATTTACATTGTTCTTACACCATGTACAAAGGTCCTTACAAGTTATCAAACACACCAGTTCTTGATGTACAGTCTTAAGTTTTTCACTCAGCCTGTCTCGGCCAACCTTCCAGTCTTATTCTCCAGACGTAACTTAATATCTTGTTTTTTTTCGCTTCTTTCTAACCCCTTGGACCCTACCATGCCTACAAGGGGGGTATCTAAACCACATAACACTCTATGGTTAATCTGTTTATCTGATTAGTGAAATAAGGGAAAAAAGGTATTTTTAAAATATTCCTTTGTTGTCACTTCTTCTCTGTCTATGATGTATCGTGTACGCATTAACAACCAAAACACTAAAAAGAATGAAATCCAAAGTGCGACAAACAATTTCCGATCACGTGCAACGTTCATTCAAGATTGAAGGGTTCTTATGTGTCATTTCATGTGGTCAAGAACTCATGGTGAATTTTGATAAATTGACCATGTCATTAAGATAATTGTTGTTTAGATTGATAGATCCAGAACGGCGACAGAAAGTATGTTGTTTATGGCCTGATTTTTATGGACACAGATTTCAGGGAGTAATCCACGCCTCTCCAGCCGTCCCACACCACACCTTGGAACCGCCCACAGGAGGTCCCACAGTTGCCCAGGTAGCGGCCGTTGAGGTAGGTGTTCCCGCAGCTCCCAAACCACCAGCCGCTCTGTCCGTACAGCTGAGAACAATGGTAGCTGCTGTAGGCGTCATTGTCCCTGTCCACAGTGGAGAACATCTGCCCGTTGTTGTAGTAATTCATGGAGTCTCCCGCGGTGCCTGAATACCCGGAAATGTGCAGCCGGTACCCGTCCGACTCACCGGATACACTAGGTGGAAATATTAATTAAACCAGCGATATTAATGGAACGATAAAGATTGTCATCATAAATTCATGTAATAAGCTACTACATAATAATTTGATTCAACGTATAGTAATCACACTGTTATTGGTTTAGGCTGCACCTTCATGTACACACACACACACACACACACACATACATATATTTATATGGCTATGTGTATGTCGCCGCCTCTACACATAGCCATAGTATTGTTAGTTTGTCTTGAAATGTTGTACATATTCTTTGTTTTTCATGTTTGTCCCTCTGTCATATGGGCCAGTGAGAGCCTGAAATAAAGAAATGATAATTTATATGTTTTTATATATATGAATACAAACGCATTGAACTGCAGAAATGAGAGCACAGACATTAACGAGTCGATCGGGCACTAAAATAGTATAACAACACACGTTTATACTCATAACTACATGCGCATATATGCATATAAACACACGTTTGCCATCACATAACCACACACACGCGCACACATGCATATAAACACACTTTAACCCTCATCCGACCCTTACATTTTTACGACGAATCTGACCGTATGGGGTCATTTTTGACCCCATTTTGTTTTGCTCATAGACATATTTCTGTTGGCTTATTTTGTCATTATTATGCATTTACTGTTTCATCAATCTATGAAAAATAATTTGACAAGTTTTGGTGTCAGTAATTATGACTCATTATCATAATTTATGCAGAAAATAAGGAGAAACCACCTTTTGCTCTAAAAATCTACAATACTCCACTTACTGTAACAATGGTTTTGTCTCATAAATTTTTAAACAATAATTTTGATGCGACAACAATACTGATAGCATAATCATGTTATTTGACAAGAAAAGATATAATATTTGTGAAGTGTAACGAATTTATTACTTAATTATGCACCATAGCCCGCCACCTAAACACATACATACAATAACTCTTGTATATTTTCCCGCAAATATCTTTCTTGTTGGTTCCTTCTGCACGTTCTGTCCATATATCGTTTCCTAATTCATTAGAAACATTTTCACTTTCATTAGCATAGGTAATTAGAGCTTATTATCGTAATTTATGCAGAATGTCGAAAAAAACGTGTTTTACACTAAAATACTATATTTCTTACGAAATATTCGTTGTTTATTCAACTAAGCAACTATAAGCTTGTTGCTGTAAAAGCAATGCTGAGGAATGCCTTTTATTTTATTGAAATTTCTTGATATTTACGTAATTAATAATTCATGATTGGCTGGGGTCATTTTTGACCCCACCGAACCACACACAGACTTTCAAGTATAGCTGATACAATAATGGTCAAAACTCGGTGAAAAATTGGTCGATGTTGTAAGACATATATACAAACAAATTCATGGAAGGAATTTTTTCTTCGATGAAAAATGTTGCTCTGGCAGATAGAAATATACATCTGGGGTCAAAAATGACCCCATACGGTCGGATGAGGGTTAACACTCACATAACCACACACACACACACGCACACATGCATATAAACACACTTATACACTCACATAACCACACACACACGCACACATGCATATAACACACTTATACACTCACATAACCACACACACACGCACACATGCATATAGACACATGTATACGTGTCTAAAGGTGCTTTACTCATCTTAACACTTTTAACAGTTTTTTTTCTCATCTAATGCTTTACTTACCTGAATTTGTTCTATTCACCTGGAGCTCGAGGCGTTTCACTCACACGATGCTGTTTTACCCACCCATTAGTATTTAAATCACCTGAACGTGTTTTACTCACTTGATGGTGTTTGACTCACCTGAAGGTTTTTTCACTCACGTGATGGTGTTTTATTCACTTAAAGGTGTTTTGCTCACCTGAAGGTGTTTTACTCAATTTAAGGTATTTTACTCACCTGGAGGTGTTTCACTCACCTGAAAGTGTTTCGATCACCTAAAGGTGTTTTACTTACGTGAAGGTGGTTTACTCACCTGGAGGTGCTTTACTCACCTGGAGGTGTTTTACTCAATTTAAGGTATTTTACTCACCTGAAGGTGTTTCACTCACCTGAAAGTGTTTTAATCACCTAAAAGTGTGCTACTCACCTGAAGGTGTTTTACTCACCTTAAGATGTTTTACTCACCTGAAGGTGCTGTACTCTGCCCACCGTGACTCCCCTTGCCAGTCCAAAAGTTCAATCCTCAGGCGATAGTTCTTCTGATTGGTCAGGAGGTGGATGTTCTCGTTCCCCAGCCAGTACTCCCCATTCTTGTTCCCAAAGTCCAGTTTGTACTCCTCCCAGTTCCGGTTGAAGGGAACCGACCCGTCCTGCCGCCGCTGGATCACGGTCCAACCGCCTCCTGTGGGGAGAAAGTAAGGTTAGCAAATAGGACAGAAATGTAAGCACTCACGCACACATGTAGAATAAAAGGTTAGGAAATAGGAAAAAATGTAAGCAATTTGTTAGTGAAAGGGAAAATAGACATGCACACACATACATACAAACACATACACACACGCGCACAAATATGCATACAATAATCCATACACACATACGCCCGTACATGCACACGCACACACTAACATACACACAAATACAAACACACACACACACACAGGCACAGACAGACACACACACACACAGAGACGCACACGCACACACATGTAGAATAAAAGGTAAAGGCATAACTTGCCATGTTTAGCAAAAAAAAACCTACCTGCGGTATCCATGTCACAGTACGCCTCCACATAAGTAGGGAGAATGCCGATTCTGTAGACTCCACTTGTTGTCCATCCTGATGAATGGTACTCGGCACAGTCTTCCTCTAGAAAATGATTAAAAAAAAGAAAATCAAAGTGAACATTTGTTTTGAATTCCAAGAACCCTGTGCTAACAGACAGACCTCACTGCCCGTAGCGTTTCCAACCACCACCGGCCTTCAAGTGGATCGAGTTTTGCCAGTCAACTTTGAGTACCTCCAACTCCTTGAACGACACTTATGTATCAGGCCTCTTAGTGACTGATACATCTGACCACTTTCCTATTTTCTTTATAAAAACACTTGTAAGAGTAAAAATAAAAAGCCATAAATGTAGTCATGGGGGGGGGGGGGGTATTGGGTGGGCCTGGCATCCAGGGGCTGAATTGCGAGGAGCTTACAATAAGCGGGGCTAAATCGCAAGGGTCTGAAGCAAGCTGCCAATCAGCGCCACTCAGGTGATGTCAATACGACTGTCGCAAGTGGCTGGAGCCAGCTGCCATTCAGCGCCACTCAGGTGACCTCAATAGATAGTTATGCATAACCATTGGAAGCTTATGCATAGTTATACATAACACATGGGAACTTATGTATAATCATGCATAACCATTGAAAACTTATGTATAATTATGCATAACCATTGAAAACTTATGTATAATTATGCATAACCATTGAAAACTTATGCATAATTATACATAAAAATTGGAAACTTAGGCATAATTATGTGCAGTTTTAACATTGATTGTCATGTTTTTATTTTATGACAATTATGACAAGTGCGAAACAAATTAATGAACAAGTAAACAGATATTTGTGATACTAAAAATGTTCCAGAATCGCATCACTGACAAACCATTACATTTACTGGATCAGAAGGCCATATCTCCCATTAGTTTTATTCAATACCAGCATAATAAGTAAATGGTATTAGTGAACAACTACGTAAAACATAACAGGCATATATGCACATGTACATGTAAGGACATTATTGATGAAGTAAAGAAGATGATACTGAATACCACACATGTGTGCGTGCTTCATCTATGATAAAAATCATGTAGGTATGGGAATTGTTGATAAGGTAAATATAGCATTAATGAAGTAATGATAGTGACAGACTTTCCTGCTGTTATACTACTGACGCTGCCATTATAAATCATACATTTGACAGCAAAAAACCTACCTGGCAACGTGTAAAGACGCTGCTCCAAGGCGGCGGTTCGGTTTCGTTCCTTGTCCAGGTCGAGTTTCAAGGCATCAACAAAGGCAGACATATTGTCCTGGTCGCGCTTCATGGCGTCAACAGTAATTGACAGTTGGCGCAAGGCGTCAACAGCGGTGGACATGTTGACTTGGTTGCGCTTCAAGGCGTCAACAGCGGTGGACATGTTGACTTGGTTGCGCTTCAAGGCGTCAACAGTAGTGGACAGTTGGCGCATGTCGTCTTGGTCACATTTCAAGGCGTCAACAGCAGTGGACGTGTTGTCTTGGTTGCTCTTCAAGGTGTCAACAGTGGTGGATAGTTCAGATATCCCCTACAAACGTATAGACGTATAAATGTACGTCAGACCAAACGTTAAAAAACAATATGAAAAAACAGAAAGATATCGCTTGATGGACTCAATAGACAGAACAGAAGTTGTGTCAGAAAAATTGCTTTACAACAGGCCTTTATGATACGAGAGTGTTTGTTTACCCCATTGTTGATGAACGCCAGGAGGGCAAATACCATAGCAACCAGGCTAAGCAGCACAGCAATACCCACGGCCATGTATATAAGCTGGGAGCGGATGGAGCTACAGAGAGCACAGCGGCCGCTTGCTCCACCCGGATACGTGCGGTCTGTTAGAAAACAAGAGAATTTAAAACAACGAAAACTTTGAACTTTAATTTCAACACGAAAATCAAACACGAGGGGTCAGATTGTCCAACTTCAGTCTTTGTCAAAGGCATACAAAGACTGAGAAAGACAGTCGCAAATTTGGGTTAGTCCAATTTTCCTGCTGGAAATTACGTATACAGCTTAGTTTTCATGCAAAATAGGCAAATCAAAAATACACAGTACAAAAAAGTACATTACAACCGTCTGCCTAAAGAAAAAAGTTTGATTATTGTATGATGTGCTCTTTGAACTTTTTGGATCGTTTGTTGTTGTCTGATAATTAAGATGACGTCGATAGTTTGCTTAAGAAATCAGAATTGTCTGTATTGCATTTGCAGTCGAGTTGGTGTCATTTCGTAACAAGACAGCTAAAGCTTGTACAGCACCTTCGCGACTCAGGAACGTAATCAGCTTGTTATCGTACGGCAATCGTACGACGAATCTGACAAAGGATTATAAAGTCTTGCCTGCTCCGGGGGCGTACATAGGGTTGGGTATACTCGCAGCGGCGTCGGCACGTGTCTTCCAATCAGTCTGCTGCATGGGTGTGGTGCCTGGAGGAAAATTAGAAAATTAAAATGGCGTCGATAAACTTACTTGACTCCCCTTGAAATTGAAGTACAAGTATGTTAATGTAGACATATCATCTTACCACCTGCTGCTTCCCGAGAACGGTTTCGGTCACCCTGTACGTGCCTGGGTTTACAAGTGCCGCGTCTGCTCCTGTCATTACTTCGTGGGACTGAAGTGCCAGCATCATTCCCGGAAGTGCCAGCATCATTCCCGGAAGTGCCAGTATCATTCCCGGAAGTGCCAGTATCATTCCCGGATATGCCAGCATCATTCGCGGAAGTGCCAGCATCATTCCCGGAAGTGCCAGCATCATTCCCGGAAGTGCCAGCATCATTCCCGGAAGTGCCAGCATCATTCCCGGAAGTGTCAGCATCATTCCCGGAAGTGCCAGTATCATTCCCGGAAGTGCCAGTATCATTCCCGGATATGCCAGCATCATTCCCGGAAGTGCCAGCATCATTCCCGGATGTGCCAGCATTATTCCCGGAAGTGCAAGCAGCTCCTCTTCACTATCATCATCAGCATCTTTGTCCTGATATGCAACGGCATATGGCTCCATCATAGCTGGTTGATGGTCAATATTATCATCAGCATCCTCCTCCTGATTTCTGACTGCATCTGGCTCCATGCTAGCTGGTCTCAAGTCAGTATCAGGATCCATGCCCTTCAGGTCATACCCGTACACCGGGTTGGAGGCGTATTGTGCACGCATGGGGTCAGAGGGCCACGGGTTGTACATGTGCTCGTACGTGAGGTTAGGTTGGGGGTTTATGGGCACGGAGGCTTCGTTTGGAGGATGTGGAGACTCGCGCATGGTACCGCCGCCCCCGGAAAGGGCTGGAGCCTCAGCACTGTTCTCGGCTCTATCACGTCCTGCTAAGTGAACTGGCAAATCTTCTTTGCTGGTTGAAGCCACTATTTGTTTCTGAATGGGCGCCTTGGTCTTGGTATCTTTCGAACGTGTCTTCATCGCAAGGGCATGGCACATGTATGTATCGCTGTTTGGTTGAATAGTCTGCTTTCCCTGTCTGCTCTGGGTTGCAGCTTTACCTTTATAAGGCATGGTCATGGAAGTGGCAGCATCATTCCCGGAAATGCCAGCAGCTCCTCTTTCTTGTGACAGGCTAAAGTCATCATCAGCATCTTTGTCCTGATATGCAACAGCATATGGCTCCATCATAGCTGGTTGATGGTCAATATCGTCATCAGCATCCTCCTCCTGATTTCTGATGGCAGCTGGCTCCACGCTAGCCGGTCGCAAGTCAGTATCAGGATCCGTGCCCTTCAGGTCATACCCGTACACCGGGTTGGAGGCCGGCAGTTCCATTTCTCAGTTACCAATGTCACGTGTTGCAGTATTCCTATAATGGACCAAAGTGGGTTTAGACGATTTCCAAATTAATTATGCAAATTTTGCGTGGCAGGCTCGACAGGTAGTTGCCAAATATAGACAGATAACATGCCGAACAAGTTGTCTGATTGCAACTCATATTCGATCAATGAACTCACATCTACCAATGATGATAGCGATTGTCTATGGTACCTGCATGCCGAATATCATTTTACTCCTCTGAAAAGGGCTAGGGGCGGGAGCCCAAGCCTTTTCCCTTACATTAAAAGCTATGTGCCTCTCAAAAATCAGGAGCACAACACATCCAAGGCAAAAGATACAAAAATCGGTGATGCTGCAGTACTAAGGTCAACCACAATGGGGCCTAATATCGACCTTGAACGCTGCGTCAAAACACCTACCCACATACTAAATATCATCACAATGCATCCTGAGGTTCTTAGTACAATCCGTTCTTGCTCGGGGTGCACGCACACACACAGATACACGGAGCCAAAACTATACCTCCATTTTGCATGTAGGTATTAAATGATTATCAAACACGTAAAGAAAACGTTCAGCATTACATAGAGCCGTCGAAACACAGAAAAAGCCTGAAAGTACCACTGAAATATTTATATATAGCCCCTGGCCGATTCTCCTGCCTGGATATTACACTGTTACAATTAACCAATCGCACCAGCTTACCCGTTCCTCTTATGTGCAAACCAAATCGTCAAGGCAACCGACTAATAAGAACTGCATGATTTAGTCAAATTGAGAGAAGCCACAGCACATCATGTGAAACGCACCGCATACTCCATCCATTTGCTCTCAAGAAAATTTCGGCCCTTGTAATTCCCTCCCGATCTGCCAACGTATATAACCGCTCTTGTCTGCGTCCATACCACAGGACACTGACTCAGCCCACTCCATCTTTGTTTCAATCCATTTCTAAGCTTTAAAACACAATCAAGTACCAAATTGTACCGTAGACACAACAGAAAGTCGTTCATACTGGATCACATAAAGTTCATGTTTTCATAACTTTCATTATTAGATATAACGCGCTGCAGCAATCTCTCCCAGCCTGGGGGCTGAAATTCCGCGGCACAATAAGAATTCATTTCTGCAAGGACATTCTATACTACGTTTTTTAATGTTATTGATTTCCGCCAGGCTCATGAGCTCAAATTCATGATTTGACTTTTCCTGCTGGCTTTAATTGACCTTATCATGTTTGTATTTTACTGAACTTATTCATTTTTTTCTATGCGGTGGTTAAATTTACTATTTCTAGACGTGATTTCTGCATGGGCAAGCTTTTTAGCATGCATTTGGACTGGAATACATTTTACACCCTTCTTGGGCTGTTGACTTAGACTCTAATGTTCAATTGTGAATTGGTCAGCCTGTCTATGAATAACAATAACAATACACATAACATAGACCATCATGTCTGCTGACTATGCAAATCATTGTTTCAATTTAAACAACGCGCGATTTGGACCAATCAGTACTCGCGCTCCTAATTCAAATCTAGTCTGTCATCATTTGGTGATCGTAGCTTGCTTGGGTGTGGACCTGCTACAGCTCCAACGTATAACTCAGCCCAGGGGACGCAGAATATACTAGTAATGGCTCCAGGACACAAACACCGTACGGTCATTAAGAACAACAAAGCCTTGAGCCTGGCCGGTCGGTCGACTATTGCTGCCCTGGACAAGAATTGGATCACCCTGCTTATTGAAGGAAAGCGCTAGCCGGCCAATGGATACCCTGTGAAGCCAGAACTCCTAAGAGCCAGCGCGCAAAGGTTTACCAATCCCCGCGCCCCGGGCCCAAAGCACCCGCCCGTCTGCCGATCCAGCTAGCAACTATCGCTTTGCCTCTCGGAGAAGCAAGCGATAGTCGGGGGTCGACGTAAGTGGGGCCAGCTGGTAGTGCGGGCGCGCGTTGGGCAGGCGGGGATCGGTATTCTCGTTACCCAGTTTGGTTTCCTAGAGTAGGCAAGGGAGCGCAGCGGTGTAACTCCCCGGGCCCCTAGCAACATGCCCCGATTTACGGGGCATGTATCTCCTTCAACCCTGAACGAAAGCCTACGTAGTTCAAGATCGTTTCCAGATGACCTGGAGGCCTGAGACATCTGAATGGATGGAACTGGACGAAGAATGCAGAAAGCAAGATGTTCTACTGTCCCAGGAGTGAATGCATCACGCCGAGATATAGAGGGTGGAGCTAAACATGGCATATTTGATTGCGTGCATGTACAAAGATTGGAACACAACAACGGCTGGCCATAAAAAAAAACAAGAAAGGATACCTGAACTACATAACATTACACCACATTACATAAAAGATACATTCACTGACAAATGATCGTAGTATGCAAAATCATTGAAATAAAGGAGCTTATATCAAGCTTAAATATCGATATTTACAACTGATTTACAGATCTTAAATGAGTGCCATTACTTACTCTTTAAGAAAACTTTAAGACAACTTAAATCACATCTTTTAAGGAACTTAAAGAGCTTAAAGGTAGCGTAATCATTGGGAATTAAGTATGCTTTACGGTGCTTAAATGTTGCTTAAATGTGTGCCACTACGTGCCGTTTACGGACGCATGTAATTATGGCTTAAACATAATATTTACAAATGCGTAAGCATTGCGTAAAGCAACTTAAAGAATGCCAATACGGCACCCTTAAGCACACTTTACGAGAGCTTAAACAGCGGTTTTCATGCAGTGATACTTTAATTATTTCGCGAATCACATGCAGAACACAACTGATAACTTACGAAAGACCACAGCGTCACGTTTGTACGCGGTGTGTGAGCAATGCACGAGCCGGTTTTAGCAGTGTGCGAGCAATGTACGCGCCGGTTATAGCAGTGTTCGAGTGATGCACGCGCCGGTTTTAGCAGTGTGCGAGCGATGCAAATGCGCCGTGTATTAGTAGTATTCGAGCAATGTACGCGCCGGTTTTAGCAGTGTTCGAGTGATGCACGCGCTGGTTTTAGCAGTGTTCGAGCGATGCACGCGCCGGTTTTAGCAGTGTGCGATCAATGCAGACGCCGGTGTATCAGTAGTGTTCGAGCAATGCACGCGCCTGTTTTAGCAGTGTGCGAGCAATGTACGCGCCGGTTTTAGCAATGTTCGAGTGATGCACGCGCTGGTTTTAGCAGTGTTCGAGCGATACACGCGCCGGTTTTAGCAGTGTGCGATCAATGCAGACGCCGGTGTATTAGTAGTGTGTGAGTGATGCCCGCGCCTGTTTTAGCAGTGTGCGAGCAATGCACGCGCCGGTTTTAGCAGTGTGCGAGCGATGCACGCGCCTGTTTTAGCAGTGTGTGAGCAATGCACGCGCCTGTTTTAGCAGTGTGCGAGCGATGCACGCGCCGGTTTTAGCAGTGTGCGAGCGATGCACGCGCCAGTTTTAGCAGTGTGCGAGCGATGCAGAAGCCGGTGTATTAGCAGTGTGCGAGCATTATAGACGCTGGTGTGTGTAGTGTGCGAGAAGTGTACGAGCTGGGGTTTGATGAAAAAGCTGAGCTGTCTAACAGGTCTACCTGGCCTGTCCAATTTCTACCATACTTAGACCACCGACCCGCGGAGCCTGGTAGAGCCTGAGGACTCTCTACTCCGCGATGCATACAATACTGTATTTACTGATAATGAAGACTGGATTAATCATGTTAAGGACATTCTCTGTTACCACGGCCTTGGGCAAATATGGACGAAACCTGAGGCTTATAAAACAGATTATATTGCTATATACAGATAACTTTGAGATTCGCAAAGCAATAACTCAGTGAAGAATTTGTAGCCATAAGTTGAATGTTGAAACAGGCAGATACTACAATGTAGCCCCTGACCAAAGGTTCTGTCCATTCTGCCCAAATAATATTGAAGATGAATTTCATTTTATGATGGAACGTTCTAGATACGCTAGTTTACGCTATGAATAATTCACTTTTCTTGAAGCAAGTACAACATATTTAAAAAGACTCGATGCTACAGACAGATTTGCACATTTACTTAGATGTCAGACCTCCAATAATGCAAAAATAGGCAAATACACCAAGGACTGCTTTGCTATTAGAAACAATACTGAAGCTAATGATTAGCCTACTTCATTATGATACTATATAAATCAATTATGCATGTTAACCCTTATTGTATTGCTAACTATGGGGTTACGTTTTATCCTATACCTCTATTTTGTACTTTTATGTAATAGTTGTTGCCATAATTTGTACCATGTACAATTGTCGTGCAATAAAGTTCTTCTATGAGTTGGTTAATGTTGTCCTACATAGTTCAATCCTTAGTCAGCTGTTAAAATCTTGGAACCCATTTCTGCATGAAAAGCTACATTTTAGAGTTTGCCTTTCGGCTAGAATTCTGTTTACCATTCACCTTCGGATGATGTCCAAACCCGTACAGCGCGGCTTTTAGTTGTTTTAACATTATTTGTAGATGAAGAACAACGCTGTAACTTAGGCTCAAATCTGATATTTTCCAAGCAGAGGTTGGATCGTGGCGATAGTAGTGTCCTTGATTTTTACTGGGGTAGTGATATGGCCAGAATCCCGGCCACTACCATCCCCGCCATCTCACCTCTGCCTGGAGAATAGAAATCACAGTCATCTCCTTCAAACCGTTAACAGTAAATTCATACTTTACATCTTTGCCTAAGCTATATAGGCTAAGCTCTGTGCAAGCAAAGTCATGGAAATCTGTCGTTTGCTCAGTTATACCCCTTGAAAGAGCTCTACATACATGTAGACGCCCATGCAGTTGAATAGCAAGCTACTAGGGACCCTAACCTACACCGCTCCTTCCCTACATACAAAGTCTACCTTCACTGAGAAATCAAATCCATATGTACACTGCCAACACAGAAAGGTCTGAAAACAGACAAAATAGGGCTGAAACAGTCTTAAAACAGTCTTGCCTATTGTTATTGGGTGGTTAAAGGGACTGAAAGAGGATACTACTATTGTTCACTTCTGGTCTGAATATAATCTGGTCTGAATATAAAAGAAATTGAATGGAACCAGGTGTGTTTACTTTGTAGCAGATCACAATAAGAAAGTCAGCCCCTTTCAGCCTGACAGTTTTAACACTTCATGAATGAGGTGTCAAAACTCAGGTGAGTGTTCCCTTGTGTGGCTACGCATATCAATAATGAATAAATTACACTGATTTGTGAAGTCCCTGGCGTTGAAGTTGGCGGTACAGAATATTTAATGAGGAGAGTTGAACAGGAATTGTGACAACATGAAAGATTTCCATTGGGAAAACAATTTCCAATCGTACAAAAATAGACCTTATAATCCGTTTACAAACAGGAACTGTGACTGAAGTGGTTCGAAAATGATGATTTGTGACTTCTATACCACAAGAGACACAAGCTTTACTGTTGCCTGTGCTACAGCTGAGAAGGGAAGTGAATGATTATTAGAGAGAGCGTTCCAAGAAGCCAGATGGCCACAGGGAGTGTCGCTATCTCCGGCCAATCAGAAATGGAAGAAATATGCTTGGTCGCGGCGCTTTTGGAGTAAACAACATCTGGGGTCAATGATCACAAACCACCCAGAATTTGCTGCGTTGAAAATACAATTATCTGTTAACGGTTTGCAGGAGATGACTGTGATTTCTATTCTCCAGAGATTAGATAGCGGGGATGATAGTGGCCGGGATTCTTGCCAGACCACTACCCCAGTAAAAATCAAGGACACTTAGTACTATCGCCACGATCCAACCTCTGCTTGGAAAATATCAGATTTGAGCCTAAGGTACAGCGTTGCTCTTCATCTACAAATAATGTTAAAACAACTAAAAGCCGCGCTGTACGGGTTTGGACATCATCCGAAGGTGAATGGTAAACAGAATTCTAGCCGAAAGGCAAACTCTAAAATGTAGTTTTTCATGCAGAAATGGGTTCCAAGATTTTAACAGCTGACTAAGGATTGAACCATGTAGGACAACATTAACCAACTCATAGAAGAACTTTATTGCACGACAATTGTACATGGTACAAATTATGGCAACAACTATTACATAAAAGTACAAAATAGAGGTATAGGATAAAACTTAACCCCATAGTTAGCAATGCAATAAGGGTTAACATGCATAATTGATTTATATAGTATCATAATGAAGTAGGCTAATCATTAGCTTCAGTATTGTTTCTAATAACAAAGCAGTCCTTGGTGTATTTGCCTATTTTTGCATTATTGGAGGTCTGACATCTAAATAAATGTGCAAATCTGTCTGTAGCATCGAGTCTTTTTAAATATGTTGTACTTGCTTCAAGAAAGGTGAATTATTCATAGCGTAAACTAGCGTATCTAGAACGTTCCATCATAAAATGAAATTCATCTTCAATATTATTTGGGCGGAATGGACAGAACCTTTGGTCAGGGGCTACATTGTAGTATCTGCCTGCTTCAACATTCAACTTATGGCTACAAATTCTTAACTGAGTTATTGCTTTGCGAATCTCAAAGTTATCTATATCTAGCAATATAATCTGTTTTATAAGCCTCAGGTTTCGTCCATATTTACTCAAGGCCGTGGTAACAGAGAATGTCCTTAACATGATTAATCCAGTCTTGATTATCAGTAAATACAGTATTATATTTATGGTATGCATCGCGGAGTAGAGAGTCCTCAGGCTCTACCAGGCTCCACGGGTCGGTGGTCTAAGTATGGTAGAAATTGGACAGGCCAGGTAGACAGACCTGTTAGACAACCCAGCTTTTTCATCAAACCCCAGCTCGTACACTACTCGCACACTACACACACCAGCGTCTACAATGCTCGCACACTACTAATACACCGGCGTCTGCATCTCTCGCGCACTGCTAAAACTGGCGCGTGCATCGCTCGCACACTGCTAAAACCGGCGCGTGCATCGCTCGCACACTGCTAAAACCGGCGTCTGCATCCCTCGCACACTGCTAAAACATGTGCGTGCATCGCTCGCACACTGCTAAAACCGGCGCGTGCATTGCTCGCACACTGCTAAAACTGGCGCGTGCATCGCTCGCACACTGCTAAAACCGGCGCGTGCATTGCTCGCACACTGCTAAAACTGGCGCCTGCATCCCTCGCACACTGCTAAAACTGGCGCGTGCATCGCTCGCACACTGCTAAAACCAGCGCGTGCATCGCTCGCACACTGCTAAAACCGGCGCGTGCATTGCTCGTACACTGCTAAAACCGGCGCGTGCATTGCTCACACACTGCTAAAACAGGCGCGTGCATCGCTCGCACACTGCTAATACACCGGCGTCATCGGTATTGTATGCAACAATACACACGCATAGGTATACCCAGTTGATCAATATTGACCAAGACACTTATTCTGGAGGCATGACGTGGCATCATGTGGTGCGAATGGCATTTTGTTTTTCTGTAAATGGCAGACTACTTTTCGTGGAAAAGGAGTTAATCAGGGCTGGGAGGGAGAAATATCAGAAGGTTGGTACGTGAGAACTCTTAATGTAGTCATTGAATCCCCGTGTTTTTCTGGAGACGTCGCAGACCCTTCCTGCTTTTTCGGGTAAAATACATGTATATAAAATGTACCATGGCATAGCGCCGTAAACTATAACATTACATTTCAGTCAAGTGGTCATGTTGTGGAAAAACTAAACTTTCGACCACCAGCGACCAAGTTCTGTAAACTCGGAGGTCTCCAAAGACATACACATTGAGTCGCCAGGACACTCAGTTTTTTCACTGTGTCCCTGACGTCACGTCCGGAAGCTACAGCAGACGGGTCCATTCCGTGAACAAGGCTGACGGAGTCGGCTGACAATTGGGGTAAGTCCCAATTAAATTTGGTGTTGGTCACGTAAAGTTTAGTTTTTCCACAATGTTGTTTACCAACACAGATGAACTTTCATGCTAACTGGTCATGTTCTTTTAAAAAAAAAACTGTGATTGACAGGTGTCATGAACGTCAAGGCACATCGCAGTAATACAAGTATACGGTTTGTCCTTCGAATATAGTAGTAGTAGGCATCCTTCCATCTTTGCAGAATATAAGAATGTCTAAAACCACACACACACAAATACGTGAATCTGCACACACACAGACACACACACACACACAAATACACACACACACAAACACACACAAACACGCACAAACACACACACACACAAACACAAACACACACATAAACACACACAAACACAAACACACACACACACAAACACATCTCTCTCTCTCTCTCTCTCTCTCTGTCTCTCTCTCTCCCTCTATATATATATATATATATATATATATATATATATATACACGCACACAGAGCCACGCGCATGTTTACATCTATATACACACACAGACAGACGTGCTCACACACACACACACACACATACACATACACACACACATGTATACTTATAAGCTACGTTGCCCGTTCAGTTCAGCAAAACCACTATATGTTTTTTAATCCAAGAAACACAAAATTCAATGTAACGATAGCTGCTCGTAAATTATTGCCCGAGGGCTGAAAAGGTCTACCGAAAGTGCAAAAAGGAACGAAAGGGCATGAAAACGAAAGTACCGAAAGTGCGAAAAGTACAGTTGGAATTGTGTAAGGTAAATATCTGAAAGAAGTTGTCGCATGAGACACTAAAGTAATGACAGTTAAACTTGAGAAAGAAACACTTCTTATGTCTGATTTGATGAGTTTCTTTAACGAATCATCCCACTGTGTTTTTTCTTACCCGTCACAAAGGAAACGCGAGCAACAAGGAAGACGTCTAACGTTAAGAACATGAATGGTGTGGAGACAGTTGAGTTAAGGAACTACGTCACACCTGCTGCTGAACGACCTGACGGACGCTTGGCTCACCTCCAGCACAGGTAGAACCTAAGATGTGAATGACGTGGGCACAACTGGAACGAGCAGGTATAAGGCAGGGGGCTACCCGTTGTGGTTGCCACAGTAGGTTGTCAATGCTCCACAGGTAGGATGTAAGTTATATATCAGAAATAGAATTGTCAGCACTGACAGTTAAACTTGTTCATTATCGATACAGAAACACTTCTTACGTCTCATTTGATGACGTTTAGGTTCTGTTAGTTTTCAATCGTCTGACAGCTATTTTTGATTAGCCATCAACATAGGAAACATGAGCATTACCTCTCAACATCCAAATGAAAAGATTCTGGGGAGAGCAGAAAACAGATTCAGGGTTTTCTTGGCTCCAGAACCAACATGCCCACAAGACAATTTCACCACAGGCACCCTTATGCATTGGACCTATTGACTAATGGTATCTATCGCTGATTGTCACCTTCTGGATGGGGAATAACTTGCTATTACATGACTTAAGCCTATGTTTCTATCGTGGCAATAAAGTATATTTTAGTTTGAAATCGTGAGTACGCATTTTATTTGCACGATTTATCCCGCGGTAAACAGCAGGGAGCTGACCGGGTCGCCTGTGACTGGCCGGCGGGGAAAGGTGCCATCTGCCCGCCAACAATTCTGCGACGTTCTGGTGATACTTCAAAATCCCTACGTAGTTTTGCGAAATGAACTATAACTCCGTTGTGTTGTTAAACGTATCAACCTTAAATTAAGAATTTTTGTGTATGAAAACGACCATTTTGGTGCTTTTTAGTCGGTCGAAATGAACACTTCGTGCCACCGGGTGGCGCAACGAGAATTCTTACGGGAGTCTCTGCCACTGCCCCCTACACGGCGCTGGTTTGGGCTTGTTCTGTCACCACCAGTCGAACCTTTGCACAGACTCTACACAAGAGCACTTACGTACCAAAACCTACTGACTTAAAAATTCAGTTTGTCCTTTTTTTACTCCTTAGGCCATGTTGATTTGATTATATGGATGGCATCCTCTGGGAACTCCAAAACTGATGCGAGCGAGCGAATAAAAAAAAAGTTTAGCAAAAAAAAAAAAAGTTGCCTCCAGTATGAAATCAAAGTGGCCAGGAAGGTTGAACATAGGACTAAACACACATAGCATGGTATACCAACAGTTAGGTGTAGGGACCAGTACATTATACAGGTGCAAGACATTTTTTCTTCTTCTTGGACCAATCCGAAAAAAACAGACCTGGAAACAAATCAGAGGAACAGGTTTCGCCAATTACAAAATGGACACACTATGTCGGCAGGCATTTGGGGTCTTACCGGGGGCCAACAAGAGGAAGTCAAGTAGAGTTTATAGTCAATTGTAACAGGTTTTTACCTTATTATATGGAGATGGGATTTTTGAATGCCAGTGGGAGTCCAATAATCCACAAAACAGATTCCTTTGTAGCAAAACTGACCAATACAGACTGTACTATGCTTCGCCCTTGTTATTTTCTTCAACCAGAAAGCCCCAAACGTTTGAATGCCTGATCATGTAATCTGTTCATTTTCCAATAGCTCCATTATACGGTCCACCGATTTTTTTCAGGTCCGTTTTTCCAGACCGGTCCAATGAGAAAAACTGGTTTAAGTTGTATCGGTACACCGCATCAGTACCCAGCCATAATCATTACAATTAACCAATCGCACCAGCTTACGCGTTCCTCTTATGCGCATATGCAATCGTCAAGGCAACCGACTAATAAGAGCTGCATGATTTAGTCAAATTGAGAGAAGCCATGACACATCATGTCGAACATGAGGCGCACCGCATACTTTATCCCTTATTCCCTCCCGATCTGTCGTCATAAAACCTTATCGGTATAAAACCTGGCCCCAATATCGTGAAAATAGCAAATCAGCGCCTCCCCGAAAAATAAACGCCAACGCCCGTGGAAGGCTGTGAAGGAGGCTGGAAGCAGCAGACAAATCCAATCAACACGGAGCTTTGAAGTCCGTACCTACCGTATTAGCTGGGCTTGTTGCTGACGTGTACTTTTCAGACATGCTTGTTCCTGAAATGTTTTTCCTGAGATATTGTGCTTTGCTAGAGTTTGGGATTCACCCATCTTTCTGTGGAAAATGTCATGAGGGACAATAAACAACTACAAGTTTCAATATAATCCACTTAAATACATACCAAGAAGCAGTTTATCTGGTTTGAAACTGTTGTTGTGGAAATGCCACGCCCAAACCATTTTGTTAATGAAAAAAGCTACTTCAGAATTAGACGCGCAAGGTAAAATGTAGTAAAAACAATAAAATGAAGTTGATTTCAGATATCCCTACTCACGCGTGATCTATACAGCAGTTCTCACCTACCTGCTAGGACAAGATGTCACCGCTTCCTGAAGATGCGACTCAAGACGTTACTGCTTCCTGAAGATGTGTCTCGAGTTCTAGGTAGCGACAGCTTTCTGGGTGTGTTTACCGTGACTGCGAGCTGATCGCTTATCATCAGGCAAAATGCAGTGTGTATATATATTTATGTATAACATAATACATATGTGATATCATATGTTTAACATGCTGACTGTACGTCATTATGCTAATGATGAGATGTGATTGGTCAATTTAGATTTGAGAGTTGGCACGAACTATTCCTTTGGGGGGGCGGGCAGACACAGAATTATATTTACGACGGTGAGTCAGAAAGTAATGCAAATGGTTTCTTAACAGACTCATTTTTGTCAAAGTTAAAATTTAGCAAAAAATGAACAGGCATATGTCCTCTTGAGATTGAAGCTTTAATATTTAGTCTCTGTTATTTCATAGGAAACTGAGAGGATTTTAAGATGACTACACCTTTACTGAGAAAAACAAATTTTCCATCAATTTTGTAATGTTTCTGTCAATACAATAACTATTCTGTGATTCTCAATCATCAGGTTTTAACAAATGAGCTTAATTACTCAAAAGAGACCCCATAGGTATAAGAGAGTCTATGGTCACAAGAGGCTGAAACTATGGTCTTTCTCCTTACAGTGATAAACAAATGGCTACAACTTTGTAAGCTTGTCAGACACTTTCAAGTGCTCTGAATCTGAACCACCAAAATTATTGAAGGAGGTTATAATTACACATGTAGATAACAATTGTAACAATTGTATCTATAGATTACATGCCACATTTCATTTCTGAACTCCCAATGGTTCCTTAATCACAGCTGCTAGGATGGAGTAAGCTGAGTTAGAGCCAGTTGGATTTGTACACGAATCCATGAGTTGTTGCTTTGCTAGATCACTTTTCCATTAAGCAAAAGAAATGAAACCGTACACGGTTATAAACTGTTAAAGGCAAGAAGTGTGCTAAGTTTTATTTCTCTTAGTTGATTGGAAAGTAGTTACTCTACAACAGGAAAGAAAAAGAAAAACTGCTCGGATTTAAGAGTTAAAAAAAGCTCGTGGCTTATAGAAAAATGCAGCTTACATGTGCAGGATCAGCCTCCTACAAAAGCAAAAATTTATTTGGGGAAATTCTTAATTGTACGTTAATTGGATCTCATTTTTCTTCTGACGGGATTGCAAGGGCGTGGTCATCTTGAAATCAGCTCAGTCACTCATAAAATAATGGACAACAAATCTAGATATTTAAATCTAAAGAGGACATATGCCTCCACCTTTGTGCCAAATTTCAACTCATTCGGTCAACAAACGAGTCTGTCATGAAAACCCTTGCATTACTGGGTGAGTGACACTCGTATAACAGCATAGAAAACATAAACAAAACAACAAACGTTTCATTCAGGTCTACTAAATATGAATATAAGAAACACGGTCTTAACATGTCATGCAGATTCTTAATACCGAGTAATCATATTTGAATCCTTCTTTAATGATTTACAAATTTAGAATGATTTAGAATTTAAGACATCTTTCTCGATCCATGTTTGCTTGAGCTCATTATTTGTATTCATATGAAAATTGGACATTGCGCTCCTCTTTTCTAACAACAGAAATACTTAACCTTTAGTCACCTAGTTGAAATCAATAATAAAAGGATAAGTTTATGATTTTGCTATACGTTGAACCTCCTGATATCTCATTTGGTTTCTCAATGAATTTCTAAAACATGAAAGCACAAGATCGTGCTGTTTGGATTTATCAGTACAATTCCACACTTAACGTACATTTGTATGCAGGTTGATTTTTATTGAGGATTGCCGGAGAGCCGCTGTACAGTGGTGGCGAGAGTTCCGCCTGTCATCTATGGACGTCCTGACAAGTGAGCAAAATTGGCCGGGAAGATATGTGGGATGATGTGTTTTGACATGGATTAGAACCAGGGAAATGATGATCCACTGTTCTTCTGATCATGTATTGGGTTTTAGTCTGGTTTTCATTAGTCTGACGACGTTAGGCCATGTTTGCCCTTTCTGGAGGGATGACGTGGCATCATGTGGTGCGAATGGCATTTTGTTTTTCTGCAAATGGCAGACTAATTTTCTGGGAAAAGGAGTTAATCTAGGCTGGTAGGGAGAAACATAAAAAGAGTTGTACGTGAGAACTCTAAATGTAGTCATTATATGTACATGCTACAGTTTGGGGATATATGTTGTCATAATCTGCTTTTCCATAACAGGTTAGGCCTTTTTCTAATTGTTTATTCATTTTTTCAATAACAGACCACACCGATATATACCTGACTACATAGACTGGTTCAATATGGGCATAAGCTGTGTTGTTTTTAACTTCAAATTTTTACTCTTACAAATGTTGTAACATAAGTAAACAACCATTAGATGTACGGTCAGTGAACCTTCTAAATATATACAGTATGTCAACAGTAAACATACCATAAGTTTTCTTACAGCTTTTGTACAACCTTTTCTTGCAGCCTTTTTTAAAACATTTCATAAGTTTTCTTACATCTTTCTTACAGCCTTTTCACAGCTTACTTACAACCTTTCTTACAGCCGTCTTGTAGTCTTTCTTAAAGCTTTCTTGTAGCCTTTCTTACATCATTTCTTACATTTCCTCCTTACAGTCTTTCTTAGAAATTTTTACATTCGGATTTTTCACCTAGACATTATTTACTGGTCAGCACGTGGTAAAAACAGCGTTAAAAGATCCTGCAAACTTCTGAAATCCCACCAAGCAATAAAACAATAAAAAGACACACCATATAGAATGTTATAAATCTTACATGTAGTTGTAAGTTTTAAAACTCTCAAAAAGCTGCATGTAGGTTATATTTGTAAAAAAAAAGTAAAAAGGTCAGTAAAATTAGTGTTGGTTGAATTATAGGAACCAATATTCAACTAGACTTTCAAAGATAGAAAATATAGTTACTTCAATCAAAAGTTGTAACATAACAACCATTATGGTCAGTTTACCCTCTAAATATATATGTCAACATTACACATTACTGTAGGTTTTTTTTACAGCTTTCTTACAACCTTTTCTTGCAGCTTTTCTTACAACATTCTATAATTTTTCTTACATCTTTCTTAAAGACTTTTTACAGCTTACTTACGACCCTTTCTTACAGCCTTCCTGCAGGCTTTCTTAAAGCTTTCTTGTAGCCTTTCTTACATCTTGTCTTACATCTTTCTTACAGCCTTTTTACAACTTACTTACAAACTTTCTTACAGCTTTCTAACACACTTTCTTACAGCCTTCTTTCCGTCTTTCTGAAAGCTTTCTTGTAGCCTTTCTTATATCCTTTCTTACATCTTTCTTGCAGCCTTTTTACAGCTTACTTACAACTTCTTACAGCTTTCTTACAACCTTTCTTACAGCCTTCTTGCAGGCTTTCTTAAAGCTTTCTTACAACCTTTCTTATATCCTTTCTTACATTCCTTCCTTACAGTATTTTTTTGAACTTTTTACCCCCTTTTCCTACAGCCTTTCTATGTACCATGTTAAAATTTTCACCAAGCTTTTCCATATTGATCAGCACATTATAGAAAAACTGCAGTACAACATCTTGCACACGTCAAAAGGTGCTTCGGTGGTGCTTACAATAAAAAAGACACATCATATATAATCACGATTATTAATATATAGAGTTGTAATTTAACCCTTGGTAAAAGAAAAACTCCATGTATGTTATTTGCTCTTGTACAATGCATCTTGTTTACTTCACGTTCCAATATATTTACATTGTTCTTACACCATGTACAAAGGTCCTTACAAGTTATCAAACACACCAGTTCTTGATGTACAGTCTTAAGTTTTTCACTCAGCCTGTCTCGGCCAACCTTCCAGTCTTATTCTCCAGACGTAACTTAATATCTTGTTTTTTTTTTCGCTTCTTTCTAACCCCTTGGACCCTACCATGCCTACAAGGGGGGTATCTAAACCACATAACACTCTATGGTTAATCTGTTTATCTGATTAGTGAAATAAGGGAAAAAAGGTATTTTTAAAATATTCCTTTGTTGTCACTTCTTCTCTGTCTATGATGTATCGTGTACGCATTAACAACCAAAACACTAAAAAGAATGAAATCCAAAGTGCGGCAAACATTTTCCGATCACGTGCAAAATTCATTCAAGATTGAATGGTTGTCATTTGTCATTTCATGTGGTAAGGAACTCATGGTAAGGTTTAATAACTCAATCATGTAATTAAGCGTCCTTGTTCAGAATTGAGTAGGTAAATACTACTAGGTCTGAATTCTGATTTTAGTGATCCAAAACGCCAACAGAAGGCCTGATTTTCATGGACACAGACTTCAGGGAGTGAGTTGAGCCCCTCCAGTGGTACCACATCACACCATGCCAGTCTGGACAGGAGCTCCGACAGTTGCCCAGGTAGCGGCCGTTGAGGTAGGAGTGATTGCAGTTTCTAAACCACCAGCCGCCCTGTCCGCGCTGCTGGGAACAATGGCCGCTACTCCAGTCATCATTGTCCCTGTCCACAGTGGAGAACCTCCGCCCGTTGTGGTAAGCCATGGAGTCTCCCGCGGTGCCTGAATACCCGGAAATGTGCAGCCGGTACCCGGCAGACTCATCGGTCATCCTGGATGGGAATATCACACAAGTGGGCTAATTACATGTACGCTGAAGGTCTTTGTCATTCATTATATGATAAACCCATCGTCTCTAAAGACGGGCGGAGGCCAATGATGATGTATAAACAACTACATAAACAATTTGATTCCACGAATAATAATTAAGTTAACATTATGTTTGACCACATGTTCATACGTACAAACAAGACTGACTTGTTTGGCTCACCTGAAGGTGTTTTACTCACCTGAGGTGTTTTACTCATCTGAAGGTGTTTTACTCACCTGAAGGTGTTTTACTCACCTGAAGGTGCTGTATTCTGCGTAGCGTGATTCATTGTTCCAGTCCACGAGGTCAATCCTCATGCGATAGTTCTCCTGACTGGTCAGGAGGTGGATGTTCTCGTTCCCCAGCCAGTACTCCCCGCTCTTGTTCCCAAAGCCCAGTTTGTACTCCTCCCAGGTCCGGTTGAAGGGAACCGACCCGTCCTGCCGCCGCTGGATCACGGTCCAACCGCCTCCTGTGGGGAGAAAGTAAGGTTAGCAAATAGGAAATGCAAGAAATGCAAGCAATTTGTTAGTGAAAGTGAAAACATACACGCACACACATACACACACGCACACATACGCATTCAATAACTCATACACAAACGCCCGTACATACACAACTATACACACAAACACATATTGAAACAAACACACAGACACCCATACATACACACAGATACACACACACAAACACACACGCATACACATACACACACACACACGCGCGCATACACATACACACACACACGCATGCACATACATACACAAACACGCACACATACATACATGCAGAATAAAAGGTAAAGGCGCAAACCTCCCATGTTTAGTAAAAAAAACTACCTGCGGTATCCATGTCACAGTACGCCTCCACATCAGCGGGGAGGAGGCCGATTGGATAAACTCCACATGTGGTCACTCCTGATGATTGGTACTCAGCGCAGTCGTCCCCTGGAAAACGACAAAAAATCTTGTTTCCAATTCCAAAGTTGAATAAAAAGGTCAGGAAACAACAGGTACATGCATCATACCTGCTTCACAGACGACTCCCGCGTCTTCCTTGTGGGTACAGTCGTGGTCTCCCCACCTGTTGATCTCACAGTCCGCTACAGAAGACTCGTTCCCCGTGCAGTTGAGATTGTCCAGCCAGATGTTTCCTGTTCCTTCAGGAAAAACTCCTCCCACCCTGGCGACTCCACCCCGATACCCAAGCTGTCTACAGACCACCTGGGCGTCCCTGTCGTCAAACCCGTCATCACAGACCGTTCCCCAGTCTCCTTTTCCGGACCGGGCCTCCACTCGGCCTTCTGATAAACTCTGTCCTCCGACAAGTTGGAGGGACACACCACCTGTACATGTGCAATCACAATTATTGATACATCATGGCAATGTTGCCCTTTGGTACAAAAAATGAATCACCTCCTCCACATTACCTAATAATGTCTCAGTCACGTCGATGAAGGTTAGACATACAGGTAGTAAGATATGCCCCAAAGGAGTTACTCAACGAACAGTTACTCAAGCAACTGGGTATGATTTTGGAAACTGTCAGACGTTAGGTAGTGTCCACTATATTTCGTCTGTGACACTGTGTCACTATGTCTCAGCCAGTGTTCGCAAGCTTATATGTCCCGCAATTATATCATTTTTATGACCATGTAAGTATATGACTATAACCTGAACAGACCAGTTGTACATCCTGGCTATGATGGCAGTCAGAAGGTCCCCAGCTGAAGCCACAGGACAGGATGTTGGTCTCGTCTCCGCTGCAGGTGACGTCACCCAGCCAGATGTTCTCCGACCCTTCTCCGATGTCGGCCTGCCCAGATGACGTCACCCCGCCGGTATAACCCATCTGTCTGCACACGAACCCGGCCTCAGCCTCGGTCCAGCTGGTGTTGCACACGGCACCCCACTCTAACGCTTCCCACGGCCGGATTTGCAGCCGTCCTTTCCAGGGAGCCCGACCGCCAACCAGCCGGAGTGCTGCGTCTCCTATGGCCACATCAAACATGTTGTTGTTTTCGTTATGAGCAATGTGTATTTCTTCTGTTACAGACATTCAAAAGTTCATTGTTTAGCCTAGAAAACTTTCCCAGAATGGCTCACATATCTAAGCCATCCTTACCTTCACAGACGTTGTCAGGGGAGATACACAGCTGCAGGTAAAATATAAAAAAACATAAACAATACATTTAAACTACTAAGAAACTACCTTTACCTTCACAGACGACTCCTACATCCTCCTTGTGTGAACAGTCACTCCGTCCCCAGGAGTCAGCAGGACAGTCTCCAAGGTCCGTCTCGTTGCCCCTGCAGGCCACCTCGTCCAGCCAGACGTTCCCCGAACCTTCCCCAAAATGACCCGCCAGTTTCACCTCCAGGGCCGCCCCGAAGCCGAGCTGTCTGCAGACAACATGAGCGTCCTGCAGGTCAAAGTTGTCATCACAGACGGAGCCCCATTGGCCGGTACCGTTTCGGACCTCCACTCGGCCTTCAATCGGGGTCAAGCCGCTGGCAAGACGAATTTGGATACCTAAAAAGGTGAGTTTTTGAAGATGAGTTCAGAATGATTCGGTATGGTGAGTGGCAAGGCACCTATATCAGCTGCTCCCGAATGTTGTGAGTAGGTGTGAACTTCGATTAGGATTCCAACAACCAGTAGCGCTGAAGTTTTGAATAGTAACAGCTATATATTTATAAATGCAAAAAGGATATTCGAACATTCATGAAATTGAGCCTCTGGCTGTATCAAATCAATGCAGACGGGAATCTTACCGGAGATAGAAGTTGTATATTCCGTTGTGACAGCTGACGAAATAGTGGGGCGAGTAGTAAGTGTTATTGTAGCTGTAGTTGTGCTCTTTGGACCTGCTGCAGTTGTGGACACTGACTGATTCGGCGATACCACGTGAGTTGTTGAGACCACTGGATGATTTGACGACACCTTCTTACTTGCTGAGACCTCAGTTGTGGATGCTGACGATGAGGGGCTCGTCGCCTTGGTTGGTGGTATGGTTTCGGTTGGTACCGATTTTTCACAGGGACACTGACGTGCAGTACGAAACACAATTTTTACTTAACACGGAACAGGAATTTGTTGCAATTAAATGAACTCAGAACTATGCAAACAAGATGTAGACACGTTTTAGGTAGCCCAGTAGGAAACAAGAAGGGAGAGAACGTCAAGACAGGAAGCAGTAATTGCGATGTCCTAATTTTGAGAGGTCTTTAAATATCACAATTTTAAATATCACCCTCAACAACACTCGTGAACGAACAGGTATTTATTTACAATATTTCAAGTTGCCCAGTTGATGTTTTGATTAATGCCAATAAAAAAAAAACACTAAAACACTAAGTTTCCATATTGTCAAATATGGAAACCTGACAATATTGTGTAAAATGAGTGTAAAATACAAATGTATCTATATTTGGAACGATCTGACCTCCCTGAGAATTTTACTTCTGCGATAACCTTTAAAAGAAGCCTTAGAAACTATTTACTATCAAACTCCAGCCACTCCTAAAAGTTTTCATAATGGCACGCTTTTTTTGTCTGATTTATAGTATCATAAGTTATGTTGTACATATTTCTCAGTTAGTGATTCCTTTGGTTGATTGTTGATATTTTGCTATTAATGTTGTTATTTAATTTTTCATATAATTCATATTCTGATTGGTATTGGTTTAGTCAAACGGAGGAGGGCTTTGTATAAGCCTTGCATGCTTCTCCCTACCTCCTGCACTTTTAATTACTTTTCTTCACTTAACTGTTGTTGTTGTTGTTGTGCGAGACAAACAAACAGACTGGACTGCCACCACATATTACATAAAGAGGCCCTTTGCCATATACATGTAATGTTCAAGTGTTCTTTACTTTTTTGGTATGCTACCTGCAGTGTTTATATGGCTAAAACAGGACATACGAAAGGAACAGAACTAATTCTGTTTTTTTTTTTACCTTTGTTATGCTTGAGGAGTTTTGGTGGTTGTGTACAGGTGAGGTTCGTGAATGATTCTTTACCTGACCGAGAGTGATCCTTGCGGAATTTAAATGCGGTAAAAGTGCAGGTAAACATGGTTGAAACTACACCACAACCAACGTACCTTCTGTCTGATATGCTATATAGAAAAGGATATTGGCCATTGCTTTTTAACCATCTGTTGCCCATTTCACCGAAGTATACAAATACAAACGATTTATAGTCAAGTCAAGTCAAAGTTTATTGCAAATTGGAAAACGGGTACAATGTATGGCAAACTTAGGTAACGTTATAATGTATAAGGCAACCAGTAATATATAAGCTGAAGCATCCTTTCCTGTACACGAAGGGAGGGGGGGGGGGGGAATAATATTTGTTAGGTCGAAATGGTAGTAGCACAATACGATAGACCAAAGGTTAGTGAATAAAATTTTGACGCATACCTGAAAGCGCTGGTGAATGGTCACGTTATGCTCGTACAGGATCGAGGTCATGTTGTCCAGTTGGAGCTGTACTTGGCTCACGTTCAGCGCAAGTTCCCTGTTTCTGTCTCTCTCCTCCGCCAGTTGGTCAGAAAAACTGTTGAGCATGCCGATAAACTTTGTCTCCTGTAGAAGCAATGTCTGCGTCAGGTTTTGTACTAGTCGGTCACCCCTGCGTTTCTCGTCTGAGAGTTCATTGGACATGTTCTGTGACTGGCTTTGGAGACGAATTTCTTGTTTTTGTAGCAACCTTGTCTGATTCTGTTCCAGCTGTACAATTTTTACTCTTTCTTCTGAAAGTTGGTAGTACAGACTGTCTACCCGGCCTTGCTGCAATATTTTTTGTTCTTGTAGCTCTTGTGTCAGATTCTGTACCTGGTTTTGGAGACGAGTTTCTCGTTCTTGTAGTCCCCGTGTCAGGTTCCGTTCCAGCTGTGCGCTCCTGACTTTCTCCTCCGACAGTTCAGAAGACAAACTGTCCACCCTTGACAGCAGTGTGTCCACCAGCGACGACAGGCGATCCACCTGATTTTTCAAGCGGCCCGTTTCCTCCTTGGTCTCGGCGAGCTGCCGCTCGAGGCCCGGCGGTGTGCAGCCCTCAGTACGGGACCCAGGCGGAACCACATAGGTGTAGGTACAGTAGCCCTTGTCTACATACTCCCGCAGGACGGACCCAGCCTGGTCGGTTCTGGTGTCCTGGGCTCGGGCAGGGAAACTGCCGGACAGAAGGAAGACAGCGAGCAGTGCGACACTCGCCATCTTGTTTATTAAAACGACTGCGTCATAACTTGATTTTCAAGTTTCAAAGGAAGGGCGCCATCTTGGAGGAAGTAAATCAATCACCTAAGTCACACCCTGACACCTGGTCGGTGCAGTATCCATAGCAACACAGCTGCCTTTGTTACGGAAGTAGGTCACACCTGCTTTTGCTACCAGTCGGAAGTTTGAAGTTAAGGAAGTACGTCACACCTGGTTGAGAACGACCTGACGGACGTTTGCCTCATCTCCAGCACAGGTAGGTCTTAAGTCATTTCAAACAGAACCTTAGTTGGCTTAACATAGTATCAAAACTTGACAAGGAGTGCAGCCGGGCAAGGAGGGATAATTTGCCTCAATGGAAAATGGACACTCCTTGGCCAGTTCTGATACCATCGTATGCCATTGTAGGATCTGTTTGAGATTATGTCTTAAAGCTGTTGTGAATGTCAGATGGAGGACTCCAAAACGGGCAGGTGTAAGACAGGGGGTTGACTTTTCCATCTGGCTATCAAATAGGACAGTCGGCTGGCGGAAACATGACCACCAACACAGGAAATATGAGCATTACCGCTCAACGTCTAAATAAAAAAAATATTCTGGGGACAGCACAAAGCATTTTCATGCCCCTAAGGAAGTTTTACTACAAGCACACTAAGACAAACTCAGCTTCAGGTCCATAGTATTTATTGCTCCTTTTGTTTTGTAGATGCTAATCATATGACAAAAGTCTACGTTTGTATGGTGACAATAAAATATATGTTAGTAGGAAATTGTGAGTACACATTTCCATTCACCAGGTTTATCCCTTTAAACACCAGGGACCTGACCGAGTTGTCTGTGACTGGCGGTGGGGAAAGCGCCATATGTGCCCGACGACGATTCTGCTACGTATACGTCTCGGCGATTCTTCAAACTCCGTATGTAACTTTGTAGAATAAACTATAACTTAATTGTCCTCTTCAACTCAATTTGAAAGCGTTAAGACTTGTTATGTATGAAAACGACTATTTGGTACTTTTCAATCTTCATGCCACCGAGTCAGACAACGGGAAATCTTACGGGAGACCCTGCCACTGCCCCCGAGGAAATCTCGCTCACTACACGGTGCCGGTTTGTCTTGGTTCTCGGGACTTCACTACACGTCGAACCTTAAAAAAAAAGGCTTCATACAAAATATGTTCGAAAGAGCATGTGTGTGTATAAATCTTCTAACTTAACAACGTTCGTAGTTTTCCCTGCTTTTGGCTCTAGTGTAAGAAACAGTGACTAGTGCCTTGCTGTTAGCACGTCTCAAAAGCGACACGCTACGGTCGGTCCAAGTACTGCAACCAGCCCTTTCCTCAAACTCGTTCAGGTAAACATTTTCTGTGCATTGAAGAGACGCTAACAGCTACAAAGACACTGCAACAAACCCTCTTTATTAGTTTTTCTAGGTACAAAGAATGGAGTTATCCGATACAGGAAAGCTCACTGGGTTGTACATCTACAGTCAGTCTTGGTGTACTGAATGGGGTAACCAGGATACGCCGAAAGGACTAGAATGGTCACAGGGTCAAAGTGTATTGTACCCTGATTACCCAGATCAAAATTATACCGCACGGACTGTCGATCTAAAACGCAAAGGATTTTCGTACGTTTATTCTGATCTCAAACGTGTTATTACAGATTTTCTTACCACCATGTAAGGTTTTACTAAAACCTCCTAGTCCCCACAATAGAGAAGTACAGGACAACAAAGCATTACACCATTCTGACAACTTTCTAATGTCACTAGAAGCTACGGTCGTGCTTTTTATCAAGATCTGTTATATAACGTTAATGCAATACAACATGAATGCATATTGTTATGAGTTGAATTTAACACTTGATGATAGTAGATCCACCCACTTTGCATCACTTCAACTGTATTTCATTACACCTTTCGTACTTGAGCAGTGAATGCTGTATTCCGATTAATGCAGTTAAAACAAGTATTTTCATGTATTCTTACATTTATCCTTTAACTTTTACTTCGTTCAATTCTGTGCAAGGCATTTATAAGCAGTAACAACCCGAATACTACAAACCATTGATGAAATTGGATACAAAATACGAAAAGTAGAAATCTGACAAAACACTTGCAGCTTATAATTAGTGCATTTATGCAAGATCGAATTGTTAAATTACCGGCCGTGAACAGACAGATTTGTGAACTTAAGATGATTGTTATTCTGCAGGAAGGTGGCTACACTCACACAATATGACTGGTTTCAATTCCTAATTTTGCTGATCAACAAATTAATCAAAACACTAACAGAGTCCACACAGGGAGTGTAGAAGGCATGTTGATTATGGCCTGATCTTCATAGACACAGACTTCAGGGAGTAACTGAAGCCTCTCCAGTGGTACCACATCACACCTTGCCCGACTGGACAGGAGCTCCCACAGTTGCCCAGGTAGCGGCCGTTGAGGCAGGAGTTGCTGCAGAGCCCAAACCACCAGCCGACCTGTCCGTATCCCTGGGAACAATGGCCGCTACTCCAGTCATCATTGTCCCTGTCCACAGTGGAGAACCTCCGCCCGTTGTTGTGAGCCATGGAGTTTCCCGCGGTGCCTGAATACCCGGAAATGTGAAGCCGGTACCCGTCCGAATCACCGGATACACTAGATGGGAATATAAAACCAGCGGGCTTATATGAACAATAAAATCCTTCATCATAAACAACTACAAAAACAATTTGATTCGAGGTATACTTAAATGAGGCTACACCTTCATACTCACTCATACATTTACATACATTACATTACATACAGACTCAAATAAGCAATCACACGAGATTACCTGTATGCAAACATACAGGATATATATATATATATATATATATATATATATATAGAGAGAGAGAGAGAGAGAGAGAGAGAGATAGATATAGATAGATAGATATAGATAGATAGATAGATAGATAGAGAGATAGATATATATCTGCACATATGGGAGTACAGAAGTGCCCAAAAACGCATCGATCGTGTATTCACACGTACACGCAAACATGCATACAAACACACTTATACACTCATAAACACACATATACATATACAGACACTTATGCACTCACATCAACACACACGCACACACATGAACACTTAGATATGCATATACGAGTATTTGCGTGTCTAAAGGTGTTTAACTCACGTAAATGTATTTTACTCACCTAAAGTCGCTTTATTCCCCTCAATGTGTTTTATTCACCTGAAGGCGTTTTACTCACACAAAAGTATTTACTCATATGAAGGTGTTTTACTCTCCTGAAGGAAGGTCCATGTTTTGCTCACTTGAAGCTGTTTTACTCACCTGAAGGTGCTTTACTCACCTGAAGGTGTTTTGCTCACCTGAAGGTGTTTTAATCACCTGAAGGTATTTGACTCACCTGAAGGTGTTTTACTCACCTGAAGGTGTTTGACTCACCTGAAGGTACTTTACTCACCTGAAGGTGTTTTACTCACCTGAAGGTGTTTTACTCACCTGAAGGTACTGTATTCTGCGTAGCGTGATTCGTTGTTCCAGTCTACGAGGTCAATCCTCAGGCGATAGTTCTTCTGATTGGTCAGCAGGTGGATGTTCTCGTTCCCCAGCCAGTACTCCCCGCTCTTGTTCCCAAAGCCCAGTTTGTACTCCTCCCAGGTCCGGTTGAAGGGAACCGACCCGTCCTGCCGCCGCTGGATCACAGTCCAACCGCCTTCTGTGGAGAGAAAGTAAGGTTAGCAAATAGGAAATAATTTGACTTATTCCGGGCTCTATAGACTGAGCAGCACAGCTGAACTAGGTTCGCTGATGAAGGATAGGGAGGAGCGGAGTAGGAGGGTCCAGCATGCTTCCCGTGTTGGCATCTGATGATGATGTCCTCGACTTACTGACTGACTGTAATTAACCAATTTGTTAGTGAAAGAGATAAAATGACATACACGCACAAACAGACAACATGCACACATACGCATACAATAACTCATACAAACATACTCCCATACATTCACAACTACACACACAAACACATATTCAAACACACACAGACACGCATACATACACACTGATACACACACAAATACACGCATGCACATACACACATGCATAAAAGGTAAAGACACAAACTTCCCATGTTTTATAGTAAAAAAAACCCTACCTGTGGTATCCATGTCACAGTACGCCTCCACATTAGCGGGGAGGAGGCCGATTGGGTAGACTCCACTTGTTGTCCATCCGGATGAATGATACCCTGCACAGTCGTCCTCTAGAAAACGACATAAAGAAAAAAATAATTTTGTTTCAAGTCCTACATCAACAAATTTGAATAATAGGTTATGAAACAACAAATGCATGCATTATACCTAAAGGACTGGACATGAAGGACATCAGCCCAGCTGACGAGACTGGCCGAAGATCGCCAGAACTGAAAAGCAATTGTGAACAGTCTAACTGCCCCTACGGCCACCTAAGCTACGGGACGAATATGTTATGATGATAATGATACCTAGAACACAGACGACTCCTGCGTCCTCCTTGTGGGTACAGTCGTGGTCTCCCCACCTGTTGATCTCACAGTCCGCTACAGAAGACTCGTTCCCCGCGCAGTTGAGATTGTCCAGCCAGATGTTTCCTGTCCCTTCGGGAAAAACTCCTCCCACCCTGGCGGACCCTGTGATGTACCTGAGCTGTCTACAGACCACCTGGGCGTCCCTGTCGTCAAACCCGTCATCACAGACCGTTCCCCAGTCACCGTTTTCGGGCCGGACCTCCACACGGCCTTCTGATGAACTCTGACCTCCGGTAAGTCGGATGGAAACCTCACCTATACCATTATATGGAGGTATCTGGTATCTGACTGGTGGATATTTGATTTCAATTGAAACGGTTAAATTATAGTTTAAATGGATTCCTGAAAATAGTAAACTTTTTCCAACCGTGTTTCCTCAGACATCAAATTAATACTGTAAAATTCAGCATCATCGTCAGCTCTTTTACTCGTCATTTCGTTTTAAAAATGCGGCAAAATGGTAAGTTTCCTCCACTGATATGATCCATGAATCTATTATACTGCAAATATATGATCCATGAAATCGCTGCACGTATAAAGAAAGATTAATTGTGACCGGCGTTTATGATAAATATTTCGATAAGGCAACGCCTATATGTAAATAATGATTTTGTGCAACACATGCAAACTCCGTACCTGTGCAGACGACCCCAGCGTCCTGGCTGTGGCTGCAGTCTTGGTTACCCCAACTCTGAATCTGACAGTCCTCTACAGAAGATTCTGCCCCGCTGCAGCCGACATTCTGTAACCAGATGTTTCCCGTCCCTTCTCCGAAGTCTCCTCCTGCCGTGGCGACTCCACCCCGATACCCGAGCTGTCTACAGACCACCTGGGCGTCCCTGTCGTCAAACCCGTCATCACAGACCGTTCCCCATTCTAACTCACCGGACCGAACCTCCACGCGGCCTTGTAACGGGCTCTGGATGCCGGTAAGGCGGACGGACACACCACCTGTGATGTTGAATAAAGAAGATCATCAACTATAGGCGTTGTCCCGAAACGCCGTTTAGTGACCATAGCCTTCACCGTGGTCTCAGTACTATCACCACTGGCATTTTTGTAGACTTGTATTGCGATTAAATCTTGTTCATATATTGAAATAATTTTCCGCATGACCCAAATCTAAGTAAGAACCAACCTGTACAGACAACAGCTACATCCTGGCAATGATCACAGTCAGAAGGTTCCCAGCTGGAGTCACAGGATGTGATGCTGATGTCGCCTTCATCACAGGTGACGTCACCCAGCCAGAACCGGCCATTCCCCTCCCCAAAAGCTGCCAGGTTGGCGCTAACTCCACCTGTATAACCCAGCTGCCTGCAGACAAACTCAGTCTCAGCCTCGGTCCAGCTGGTGTTGCACACGGTTCCCCACTCCGCCGCCTGCCACGGACGGAACTCCAGCCGCCCTCCCCACGGCGCGACGCCCCCGACCAACCGCAAGGATCCACCTCCTACGAAAACACACGCACAGAAAGGACTTTTCAAAAGAAAATGCTAAAACACTCTGACCATTGAACAAACTTAAGTCAAAATAACATATACTAAACAGGACGACTTCTGTAGGTTGATTGCTCTCTGTACCTCCAAAGGCAAATCATCAGAACAGTCGAAAATTCAATTTTAGAGGTCTTTCTATGCCGGAGTCTCTTTCTATTCTTTGATTTATATTTATAATTGTGAGAAGAAAATCTCTTCTAAAACATGAGCCGTTTAATTGGCTTTTAAATCTTCAATGGACCAAACTTCTGATGAAGTATCATTACCTTCACAGACGACCCCTACGTCCTCCTTGTGTGAACAGTCACTCGGTCCCCAGGAGTCAGCAGGACAGTCTCCAAGGTCCGTCTCGTTGCCCCTGCAGGCCACCTCGTCCAGCCAGACGTTCCCCGAACCTTCCCCAAAATGACCCGCCAGTTTCACCTCCAGGGCCGCCCCGAAGCCGAGCTGTCTGCAGACAACATGAGCGTCCTGCAGGTCAAAGTTGTCATCACAGACGGAGCCCCATTGGCCGGTCCCGTTTCGGACCTCCACTCGGCCTTCAAGTGGGGTTGAGCCACCGGCAAGACGGATTTGAATTCCTAAATTAACAGCTCAGGATTATCATCATAAAATAGTTTCCTTTGTATGCATGTATACATATGACCAATAAAAGATTTAAAACAATTTGAATAGTTAATTCCTCCACAAAGGAGAACAAGCAATACCAGTCTCTAGATGCACTAATTCTATACAGACTGCATATATATAGATTCCTCACCGGTTGCAGGACCTGCGGACTCTGTGGTAGGATGGGGGGTACTAGGCTGTGCTGTTACCGTCCGCTGATTGGTCGTGATCTCAGCAGCTGCTGTACTTTCGTGGCATCGAGTGGAAGGCGGAAGCTCCGTGGGTGACGTCATGTCAGTTACCGGGGCGACGGTGGTGGAAACCGACTCACTGGGCTGAGTTGTTGCCGTCCGCTCTCTGGGCAGCGTGGCTGCAGTTGTAGTGACGACTCCACCCGGTACCAGCCGCTCACAGGTACACTGACATGTAAGGTGGGAAACACAAAATTTCTATTAGCTTTTCAAACTGGCGGATTTGAGGAACTGTCATTTTATGAAGTGGCAAAACTTGAAAGGGAATCTTTCTGGGAAAATGCAGGATATTCCTCCCAGTGTTATAGGAAGTATGAAAATGATATAGATTAATTAGGAGCAAAACAAATTTATGGGAATTTACCTTTCGTCAAGCTACTTCTATCTGCAATATTAAGGTCCTACCATTTACCACAAAAACATTGGAAATCCTACCTTGATTATGCAAATAAGGTTAGATTAAGCATTACCCACGTTCCATTGTATTCACCTTGCATAAAGCTACCTATATATTCAGTAGGAAATCCCTGCCACTTTAAGACAAAAGAAATATGAAGTTTCTGCATTCATCATGCAAACTTTACACTCATCAGCATAATGCACTTTATTTGTATGAGCATTTCCAAAAAGATACCGTCACCTACAAATGACAGCCGTAGCATCAATTATGCATATTAGGTCCTTATTCGTATAATAATTTTCCATTCTATTCACCCTTCCAACAACATTTACCTCCAATTGGAAATCCTTAGCATTGACCACAAAAGAAATCAAGTTTCTAATATACTAATCATTTAGATAAGGTAGTTATTAGCATAATGCACCTCCGATAGTACAGCCATAGTACTTAACGTAAGGGTTCCACTTAGACTGATTAGTAGTGTGAATCAACCTACCCACATGTCAAAAATGATTAACATCTGTTGATAATTGATTTCTTTTTGACTTGTACAAGTACAATGTGTTGATATATGACGGCAGAGGAAAAAGGAGGAAAAAGAGAAAAATTTTAATAAATCGCACGAAATGCAATATATTAATAAATGAATTCTACGTGAGGTTCTTCAAGACTATCATCACAGTAAGAAAGAAGATGTAAATAGTACCGTCTACAGACAGGAATGAAAGCCGGTGGGCAGGTCTGAGCAAAAATGACCGCGAGTGAATAGTTGTGCTGTCTCTTGTGACGAAACGACAATCTATTTATTTATTATGCTCATACCTGTAAGGCAGGAAACACAAATCCATTAGCTTTTAAGACTGGAGGATTTTAGAAACAGTCATTTTATGAAGCATTCTAAAGAGTTGGAAAAACTCGAAAGGGAACATTTTTTTGGAAAATGTAGGATATTCCCTCCCAGTGATATAGGAAGTATGAAAGTTCACTCTCTGTCACAACCATTCCTTAAAAGGAATAGTTGTGTTGTCCCTTGTGACGAAATGGCTATTTATCTATCTATTATACTTATGCTTGTTACATTGTTGACTTACTTCTACAAAACATGTCACTTGTCCCGTCGATAAGACATTCAGGTAATAAGATAAGCCACATAGCAAATACCTTCTGAGTTTGCTGCCAGAGCCACGGCGTTTGTTTACGTTTCAGGACGGCTCATGAATATTTCTATTTCGGGCCGAGAGGGAACTTTCAGGAATGTGACTTGTGGTGGTTCAGCCTGTGCCTACTGACCTGTGATATGCGAACCTGAAAACTGCCGCGAGGTTTGTCTATGGTTCGGGATGGGAGAAACAAAAGGTTCATGAATAATTCTGTTTTTGCCCCTGAAATGAACCGACAGTCTTTTGTGGTTGTTCTTGTGCTCAGGCGAGTAAACTTAACGTGGTAAGATATTGTCTGCACACGGGATTTACGATAGATGAGAGAGATGTTAATATTGCCTGGGGAACGTTTTGCAGTTTATCATCGGAATCAAGAGATTAGTCATGATTTTGGACGCTTTGTGAATATAACTAAAGAAATTTGAAAAACTAGCTAATTCAATAAACCCCGGCTCAATAATGGTAGTCAGAAATTCAAATACACTTACGTTCAAACGCTGTTTGATGGTCACATCATGTTCGTACAGAATTGACTTCATGTTGTCCAAATTGAGCAGTGTTTGGGTCAGGTTTAGTGCCAGTTCCCTGTTTATGTTTCTCTCCTCCGACAGTTCGTCAGAAAGACTGTTGATCATGCCGATAAACTTTGTCTCCTGTAGAAGCAACGTCTGCGTCAGGTTTTGTACTAGTCGCGCACCCCTGGTTTTCTCGTCTGAGAGTTCATCGGACAAGTTCTGTACCCGGGATAGGAGGCGACTCTCTTGTTCTTGTAGCTCCTGTGTCAGGTTCTGTACGTGGGTTTGGATACGGGTTTCTTGTTCTTGTAGCTTCTGTGTCAAGTTCTGTTCCAGGTTCGAAGTCTTTCCCTTTTCCTCTGACAGCTGGATAGCCAGGTTGTCCACCTGGGTTTGAAGATCTGTTTTCTGTTCTTGTAGCTGGGTTAGGAGACGACTCTCTTGGTCTTGTATCTCCTGTGTCAGGTTCTGTGCCAGCTCTGCGCTCCTGATTCTTTCTGTTGAAAGTTGGCTTGAATGGTTTTCTACCAGGATCTGAAGACGAATTTTCTGTTCTTGTAGCTCCTGTGTCAGGTTCTCTTCCACTTTTAACCGATCGCCCCAACTGTTGACACTGGACGTTAAATCAGACTGCTGACTCAGCAAAATTTGCACCAGCGATGTCAGGACATCCACCTGATTTTCCAAGCGGCCCGTTTCCTCCTTGGTCTCGGCGAGCTGCCGCTCGATGCCCGGCGGAGCACAGCCCTCAGTACGGGACCCAGGCGGAACCACATAGGTGTAGGTACAGTAGCCCTTGTCTACATACTCCCGCAGGACGGACCCAGCCTGGTCGGTTCTGGTGTCCTGGGCTCGGGCAGGGAAACTGCCGGACAGAAGGAAGACAGCGAGCAGTGCGACACTCGCCATCTTGGAGGAAGTCAACTAAAACACCTGCGTCACACCTGATTTTGAAGCTTCTCACGGACGGTTTGTTTACCCAGCAACACAGGCGTGTCTCATATCTTGGTGAATATCCGGACCTAAGGGCACAACACAAGCAAGGGCCGGGGAAGGGTGTTAAGTTGCCAATGGAAAAAAAAAACTTTTTAGTAAACCTTTTGATTAATAGCATTTTTCTGACTCTTGATGATTTTGAGAAGTGAAGCAGCTGACCTGTAGACAACCCATACCTTCCAGAAATTTGAGTTGAGCAACTACGTCACACCTGCTTCTTAACGGCCGTACGGACGTGTGGCTCACTTCCACCACATACAGGTGTGCCTTGAAGCAGGAATCCTAAGTTTTTCTCAAATTAAAGAATATCCATAGCCATAACGGTGTCTATCATCATCAGTTGTTTCTGACACTCGATATTGCCTGGATAATATTAAGAACGTAGGCGACTTAAGTTAAGAAAATCAGTGGCTTGGAGGAAGCCGACTTAAAGACGTACGTTACACCTGATTGAGAACGACCTGACGGACGTTTGGCTCACCCCCAGCACAGGTATGTCTTCGGCTGCTGTCTATGTTAGAGGCAAAACCTCGGAACGGGCAGGTGTTAATAGCGGGGATTGATTCTGCCATTCTCCCATTTTCTAAGGGGAGGGTCGAGATTACACAGTTAGGATCATGTTACCTGTACTTGAAAAATTGTCGATGGAGTGCCACTCAAGCACTGATAGTAAAACTTGTTCATTATCGAGAAAGATACACTTCTCATATCTGCAGACAATCCCAAGATAGAACCTCTTACTGGCTAATTGTATTTGTAGATGCTGAATGATTTGCTATTACATGACTTAGTCTATGTTTGTATGTGGCATTAAAGTTTATTTTAGTAGGAAATCGTGAGTACGCATTTTCTTTTGCACAAGCTATACAGATAAACAACAGGGATCTGACCGGGTCGCCTGACATTAGCCGGCGGGGGCAGGTGCAAATCCGCCCGTTAACAATGCTGCCACGTCCCGGCCATTCTTCAAAATCCGTACGCAGGGTTGTAAAAAGGAAGCATGAAAGTCCGTTATCAATCCTAAAGTGGCCAGACTTATTACGTATAAAAGCGGCCATTGGTGCTTTTCAATCGGTCGAACCGAACATTTCGTGCTCCCGGGTGGCACAACGGGAATTCTTACGGGAGACGCTGCCACTACCCCCGAGGAGATCTCGCTCCCCACTCGGTACCGGTTTGGGCTTGTATTCTGTCAGGGGGTCACTACAAGTCGAACCACAGTATCAACACAAGATCACGTATGTACCAAAACCTACTGGCTTCAATTTTTAGGTAGTTTGTCTTTTTTGCTCTTAGTGTAAAACAATCAAAGTGGCTTGTGTCTTCCAGTCAGCACGGCCCAAAAGAGCCTCACTACGGCCGGCACAAGTACTGCACCAAGCGCTCCTCGCAAACTCGCTTATCTACACGGTTACAGTGTCCAAAAGCAACGATAACAAATAAAAAACCACAAAGACACAGAATTCACCAAGCCCTCTTTAGTTCGGATTGAAGGAATATAGTTATGAAATACAGGAAAGTTCATTTAGTCATAGATTGACAGTCGGTCGCAGTGTGCAGGATTGGGTAACTAGGCCACACTGAACGTAGTAGGGGTCATAGGGTCAAGTTATGTCATGTTCTAATTACCCGATTGTCGATCAAAACGCAATAAATTTTCTTATCTTATGGTGTCAGAAATAATTAGTATTACAGCTAACAAAGATAAAACTACAAAGATACTGCAGTAAGTCTTTCATTTTATTTTCTTAGTTTTGAAACAAAGAATGGAGTTATCTAATACGGGAAAGTTCATTGGGTTATAGATAGACAGTCGGTTGCACTGTGCTGGATTGGGCAACCAGGACACGTCGATTGTAGTAGGGAGGTCATAGGTCAAACGTTATCGTGTCCTGATTACTCAAATCCAATTTACACTGCACCGACTTCGACCAAACTGCAATGGATTTTCTTATCTTATAATGCGAGAAATCATCATTATTACAACTAACAAACATACCACCACAAAGACACTACAGCAAGCCCTCTTTTCTTAGTTTTGGGAACAAAGAATGGGGTTATTTAATACAGCAAAGTCCATTGGATTATACCTGTAGATCGACAGTCGGTCGTAGTGTAATGAATGGGGTAACCAGGATACGCCTAGAGGACTGAAAAGGTTATAGAGTCAAAGTGTATCGTACCCTGATTACCCAGATGAAAATTATACTGCACGGACTGTCGATCTAAACGTAAAAGATTTCCATAGCATTATCATGTCAAACGTGAGTGTCATTACAGCTTTTCTTACCATGATGTAAGATTTTACCAAGACCTACATTAGAGAAGTACAGTTCAGCAAAGCATTACACCATTCTGAAAACTTTTTGATATCACTATAAGCTATACGGTCGTGCCTTCAATTAAGATCATCGTAATACAATGCGATAAAATGCCATGAGTTCCAAAGGGATATTATTATGAGTTGAGTTCAACTGTGCATGATAATCAATATACCTTCTTTTCATCACTTCAAAATGTATTTCGTTACACTTTTCGTACTTAGGTACCAAACACTTCTGATTAATGCTGTTAAAACAAATATTTCCATGAATTGATATCTTTTATTTGCGTTTCATGTAATCTTTACTTTGTTCTGTTCTATGCAAGATATTTTATAAACAGTAACAACCCAAATAGTACAAACACTTACAGCAAATAATTAGTACATGTATGCAAGGTTGAATGGTTAGATTGCCTGCTGTAAACAAAACAATAATAACTGAGAACTTAAGGTCAGACACAATATCAGTGGGTTAACTTCATAATTTTGCTGATCAACAAATTCATTAAAGCACTGACAGAGTCCACGCAGACAGTGCAGAAGGTATGTTGATTATGGCCTGATCTTCATAGACACATACTTCAGAGAGTAACTAGAGCCTTTCCAGTGTTTCCACACCACACCCTCCCCGAATGCACAGGAGCTCCCACAGTTGCCCAGGTAATGACCGTTGATGGAGGACTCGTAGCA
>NW_023365706.1:75812-80085 GCF_000003815.2 Branchiostoma floridae
TACCTCAAAGAAATGCTGCAAGATTACGTTAACGTAAAAGCTCTATAACGTTACATGATGTACATTCCTTACCGGTTCCATGACCTAACTCTGTGGCAGTGGAGGAAATACTGATCCCAAAAGCTGTACTTTCGGAGCTCTTAGTTCGCGGGGCGACAGCGGACACTGGCTCACTGGGCAGTGCGGCTGCAGTTGTAGAAATGACGTCACCTGGCACAAGCCTCTCACAGCACTGACATGTAATATGGGAAACACAAATTCTTTAACTGGACAGTTTGAGAAACACTTATCGACAGTTTGTAATGTATTTTACACGAATTTCCAAAGTCATCATCACAGTGGGGGATGTAGCTGTATTTATTTGTATTTGTATTGCGTAACAGGCAAACGGACAGGTTTGTACTAAACAGTTCAAGCCGCATAAACAAACTTTAGGTTGTTGCCCTAGTGTGCATGACCTGTACCCATTGACCTGTCGACGCTCGAGTTCACCTGAAAAACTGCCACAGGGTTTGTTTGTGGCGCATTTGTAACAGATCCGTATTGAATGCAGCAATTAAGTTGGGGTTAACTTTATGAAATGTGACTTGTATTGCAGTTAGACAAGTGTGCATGACTGTGATTATTTACATGTAAACGCTGGAGTGAACCTGAAAAACTGTCGCAGGGTTTGTTTATGGTTCAGTACAGCAGAAGCACAAGTTTATGAATAATTCTGTTTCTGACCTTAAGTGACATCTGTACGGGTTTGTTGTGAGCCAAGTTAGTTCAACTCATGTTTAGCTATTGTTTACCTATAAACAGTACAGAAGTACTGACTGGTGATAACAAGTTGCTTTTTCCTAGGCTGATAACAATTTATATCTGGTGTTCCTTTCTGGTTCTGGCACTATGAGATTTTAGATCGTTCATCACCAAACCGTCCTGTTGCTAGTGCTGTAGCCAGTAAGGGTTAGCATTAAACAGCACCCATTGGTGGTCATGCAGAATGTGTCCCATGATTTTGGTAGGGTGACCACATCGACGTCTAGTTCAACCCGTCCCATTTCTGATCTTAAAACACAGGTTAAGCATTCGAGAGGAATATGTAAAGCCTTTGCTTTCATTATAAAACGCATCCTTTAAAGTATGTTTAATTAAAGATTAGATGTCGTACCTGGGTTTGGAGACGGGTTTCTAGTTCTTGTAGCTCCTGTGTCAGGTTCTGTTCCAGTTGTGCACTCCTGACTTTCTCCTCCGACTGTTCAGCAGACAAACTGCCCACCCTAGACGTGAGATCGGACTGTTGGCTCAGTAAGGTTTCCACCAGCGAAGTCAGGAGATGCACTTGATCTTTCAAGTAGGCCGTTTCCTCCTTGGTCTCGGCGAGCTGTTCCTCTACACGTGGCGGAGAAAAGCTCCCAGTACGGGACCCAGGCGGAACCACATAGGTGTAGGTACAGTAGCCCTTGTCTACATACTCCTGGTGGGGTCTAACATCCTGGGATCGGGCAGGGAAACTAACGCACAGGACTAACACAGCGAGCAGTACGACACTCGCCATCATGGGGGAAAGAAACTAAAACACCTGGAGGAAATAAACTAAAACACCTGGAGGAAATAAACTAAAACACCTGCGTCACACCTTGTTGTTTGTTACCTGGCGGTGGCGAATCTTGGGTGGTATATTTTTGTTGTAGCCTAATACTATTGTACTTTTATGAGGAACAATAGTATCAGGCTGCAGACATAGTACACTACTGTTTACCCAGAAACACGGACGTGCCTTTGAACTGCGTCACACCTGATCCTGAACGACCTCACAGACGTTTGGTTTAACAGCACACGTTCTGTTTTGCACTTATGCTTTATTTACAGTATATTACTGCTTCTAAAAGATACGATTTACTGTGCCCTTTTTTCCCAATCAAATTTTTATACTTTCGTATGTATATAACTTTTATATGTAGGTAGCAGAGTTGAGTAATCACCTTAATGCCCCTCTCCATTTTGAAGTGGAGAAGCTTGATGAAGAAATAAGAAAGTTCATGACCCCGGCATCTAACGACGGGTCTGTTTATCCAGCAACACTGCGTGTCTCATGTGTTGGTGAATATCAGAGACATAGCACAGGCATACTGTAGAGTTGCCAACACATGAAGAACAACTTCAAATTTGGTATTAACCCTTGTGCATTTTTCTGACTCTTACCTTGAGCATCCTAAGAAGGAAGAGAGCTGAATTTAAGACAATAAATACTTTCAAGAAAGCTGAGCGGAGAACCTGCATCACACATGCCTCTGAACGACCTGTCGGACGCTTGGCTCACCTCCAGCACATACAATTATGTCTTAAGCCGGCCTGTGAATGTTAGAGGCAGAGAGTCCGCAGGGGCAGGTTCAAGGCACGGGGTTAGTTATTATGTCTATCACACGGGGAACTCGGGATTCTATAATGGTGGACGTTAGATATATGAATGAACTTGTTGCATTGGAAACTCAAGACTTAAGCCAGATCATTATTGTAAAGCACTTCCATTTATATGCTTTGATGAAGTTTAGAATAAATGCTTTTACAAAGTCGATCTGGGATGATGAAAAGTAAAAAAAAACTGCTAATCTCTCAGCGGGGAACTTATTAGTATCGATGAATATGCTTCCGGGGTCAGTACAAAACAGTTTCAATGTTTCAATGTTTTTAGCTTTGCTCAAATAAAGGTTCACATGACAAGAGATTGATAAAGAATTTTCTTGCTTATCATGTAAAATTGAATAATGTGCACACGTTTTATATAAGAGATCAGGCTGGGCCACAGTTAAGACAACAGGCTTGTTTAATACGCAGGTAATATCTTGATGTCGTTCACAACAACCTCTGACGTCACACGGTTTTCTGCTTTTCGGTTTTATGATTCAGATGCGATCAGGTCCACATGAAGGACTAACAAGATATTTATCATGTCGTAGTCTTTTATACTCTAAAGTGGGCAGTGCAACGAAAAGAAATATGCAATTCATCAACAGTTTTTCTTACAGAATGCCTTGCAGCTTCCACCTCCGTACTGAACAGATCATGAGCCATAAAACAGCATTACATTACAGCTGGCAAAATTCTACACTCACAAGTAGCTACTGCTGGGCTTACAGTCAAACAGACACATCATACCATTTTGTTTTGCTTACTTCTCTCTAACTCCACTGGGCCCAACCATTCCGCTACAAGGGGCCCCGGGGTGTCTAAAGCACAAAATACTCCATGGTTAATCTGTTTATCTGATAAGTGAAATAGGCGCACAAATGCACAGATATACTTTTCTAGGTGTCGCTTCTTCGCTGTCTACAAGGTATCATGCAAGCATTAACAACCAAAACACTAAAACAAAATGCACAAGTACGACAAACGTTTTCCGATGACGTACAGCATGACTTCAAGATGGAATGGTTTTTGTGTGTCATTTCATGTGGTAAAAAAATCATGTTAAATCTTGATAAATGGGTAATTTAATCATGGTAATTAAACGTTCTTGTTTAGATTTGGTTATGGGCCGTGAATGTGTGAGTGAGTGAGTGTTTAGATTTGACTATGTAAGTGCTACCTGGTGTGACTTCTGATTCTAGCGATTTTTAGATCCAATACGCTAACAAAAGACACGTTGTTTATGGTCTGATCTTCATAGACACAGACTTCAGGGAGTAATAATCGCCTCTCCACCAGTACCACACCACACCTTGCCAGTCTGGACAGGAGTCCCCACAGTTGCCCAGGTAACGGCCGTTCAGGAAGGAGACGCCGCAAGCAATAAACCACCAGCCGCCCTGTCCGTACTGCTGGGAACAATGGCGGCTCCAGTCATCATTGTCCCTGTCCACAGTGGAGAACCTCTGCCAGTTGTTGGAGTGCCCTTGCCACATGGAGTCTCCCGCGGTGCCTGAATACCCGGAAATGTGCAGCCGGTACCCGTCCGACTCACCGGACACCCTGGTTAGGAATATCACATAAGTTACATGGACGCTGAAGGTCATTGTCATTCATTATGTGATAAACCCATCGTCTCTAAAGACGGACGGAGGCCAATGATGATGTATAAACAACTACGGAACAATTTGATTCGACGAATGATAATTAAGTTAACATTAATTGTGACCACATGGTCATACTCGCGAAGTACAAACAAGACTGAAAAGCACTGCAGATGTTATAGGCAATACATAGCAATCTTTCAATAGCTAGAAACACTTGAACTGTTCAATTATAAACGTATGCATGCACTTGATAAAAAAGTAACTTAAGATTT
>NW_023365706.1:80185-96039 GCF_000003815.2 Branchiostoma floridae
TGCGAAGCTGATTCATTGTTCCAGTCCACGAGGTCAATCCGTAGGCGATAGTTTTTCTGATTGGTCAGGAGGTGGATGTTCTCGTTCCCCAGCCAGTACTCCCCGCTCTTGTTCCCAAAGCCCAGTTTGTACTCCTCCCAGTTCCGGTTGAAGGGAACCGACCCGTCCTGCCGCCGCTGGATCACGGTCCAACCGCCTCCTGTGGAAACAATTGCTTCTGAAAAAAAGCTGCCATTTTCGCCTTCTAAAGGGATTTTTGTTTTGGTCAGTTGAGGAGTACATCATGAGGGGATGCGATGTATGTAAGATGTAAAATTGTTAATAAAGATGAAGTTATTTATATCGTTGAATGGCACAAGGCCTGGCTTTGTAGTGGAAAACATTTTTCTTGTGTAAATATAAGTAAATTTTGTGTCAAATATGACAATTTTTAAAAACCTGCCAGTTCAAGATTGAGAAAACGTAGAAACAGACTTGTTTTAATTTAAGTAACATTATCTTCTGTTTTGACCTACGTCACTTTAACGTTGTGGATGTTTGAAAATAAAGATAAAGAAATCACAATCCTGGGTTTCCATGCTCTGGTCACAAGACAAAAGAGTTGTGTATAGAAAATGAAGCAAGAAACTTTTTGGAAAACAATGGCCGCATATTTTAGAAAAAAGAAGTCTGTATGTTAAACAAAATCACATGAAAAGACATCAAAGTCTTGAATTGGTCTCTTTCTGTCAAAAGACTTTATATGGGATTTGATGAGCAAAGAAAAAAAACTTCGTCATAACTGGGAGTCGAACCCACGCCTGCCGAATCTGACTGCATTTGGAACGCACAATCTTATCATTAGACCACTCGGCCATTGTGAAACAGTTGCGCGATCAAGGTTTAGAAGGCTTCTAACAAGCGCTGCGTTAAATTGACCTACCAAACAATACATGGAACCAACCGCTTCTATCAAGATTCCTCACAGGAACTTGAGGCCCCTGGATCTAAAGAGACTGAGCTACGGAACCTGGGATAACAGTTTCGCGATTTTCATATTACATGTATAGAATGGTTTCGCCTACGTCACGGCAACGTCACGTAGAATACATTCATGCGGCACGGAAATACATTCGTGCAGACCAGACAATATAAACACTGCTGTAAAATGTTTGTAGATTTTAAAGCTCGTCTTTTTTTGGTAAATTACATATGATTGTAAATACTGTGTACTTTTGTATGTGCGTAAAAAATAAAAGCAAACGTGGCAGGGGAAGTAAAAAAAAAAACACGCGCAGAAGAGAAGCCAATATGTTGTATATAATATGCATAGTTCAGTCACAAGCCATTGTGTTTTTTAAACATAATTTATGCATGTATTATTTGATCAGTGATATACTTAATTAAAGAGCTTTCAAACACTTTTCATTTCATTATTTCTGTTTCAATACATATATCTGTTAGATACGTAGGGCAGGGCCGGTCCAATGTGTAGTCGCATTATTTTCTTAGGGCGGACTTGCCAAGAAAAGATTGCTGCGCTGTTCGGTCAATAAATGCGCCAGCCCGCCGTGATACGGCTGCTATTCACCTTAGCGCTCTTAAGTTTATTTAGAATTAAGCATGTTGAGTAATTGTTTATATTACGCCAACCAGAATGGAAGGTAAACATGGAAGGAAATGAAAGCAATTTGTTAGTGAAAGGGAAAACAGACATACACGCACACACATACGCATACGATAATTAATACAAACATACGCCAGTGCCTACAAACACACACGCACACAAACATGCAGAATAAAAGGTAGACGCGCAAGCTAACAAACACAGCATAACGTAACTAAAGGCCGTCATGTTTTGCTAAAACATAACAGACCTGTGTGTTTGGTAATCCGTACCTGCGGTGTCCATGTCACAGTACGCCTCCACATCAGCGGGGAGGAGGCCGATTCTGTAGACTCCACTTGTTGTCACTCCTGATGAATGGTACTCAGCACAGTCCTCACAGTCCTCTGTCAATGGATGATAGATGAAATTAAGTTGGCGTCGACAGAGGTTAGACATCTAGGTATTAAGATACACCAAATACTCAAACGGCAGGATATGAGTAATTCATTCGCGGCATCTTCGTCTTAACTCGTCTTACCATTGTTTCCCAATGGACTTACTAAAACTTGTCTTCATCTCCTTTACATATTCATTCATGGTTTGGAAATAAATCTTGCTCTCCTTAACAATATCTATCTATCAATATCTATACACTGATGGAAGCTAGCGGATACCGTCTAAAACGTCTCACCCGTTATCAAAATCATATCCAGTTACTTGAGTAATTGCTAATTGGCGAAGACAAATTTTCTTTTAATTCATTAATATGAACAATGCATTTCTCTTTCTCTTTTTGCATTTTGCCGCCTTAGCGGCAAAATGCTCTGAGGCCAGAATAGTGGGCGTTGTGATGAACGGACCTGTTCAATACTGTAATTCCTGATTTTTTTCACTGTAATGTTATGTTCACTGTTTTCACGGTGACGACTGTAACGTGAACTTATCATTACCGATAAAAAATAATTCACAGACATTTTTCATGTGCACTTGCCTCGACAGTGAACATATAGTTCCGAGAACAAGTTCAATTTTCTCAGACCGTGAAAATTTGGTACCGTGAAGATAAAGTGATTTACAGTATCCGCTAAGAATTTGTATACTTCTTAAAAGCTCTGTCATAAGTCATTGTTTGTGGTCCGTAATTGCCCCTGATATTTCATTAAATTTAATAAATGAAGTATGATATTCCTTAGATTGGTGCAGCATATCATCAAATAATTGCTTTAACATTTAACCATGCATTAGCAATTCATAAAGATGAAATGTTTTCCAAATAAATCGAATATATATACATAACACTTACATATAGCGTCCCAGAGGCCCTTGCGAATATTCATAATTTGATCAGCGAAAACCCTCTGCAGTACGGCGATCCGTAAATTTCCCTACCATCTTCCCACACCCGCGGTACAAAAACTATCCGGTTCTAGAGGTAAAGTTACCCATCAAAATAAAGGATATAAGTTTCTTTTTCTTGTGATGTGTTTATTTTGCTTGTAAATTTTTAAAATGCCAGAAATTCGCCGGTGTAAGCGGGGAGGTCGGGTCTTCGGATCCTGCTTCCACACTTCCGGCAACCCCCACTTTACTGCGCTTGCGCTTCGCCGTCTTGTCAACTTGAAAGGATTTGTCGATCTTTAATGATAAAAATCACCGAACGAATTTTATTTTTTCTTGTTTGCATTTCTATCCATAGTAGTCGCCGTTGTGATGGAATGATGTTGAGATGAACGGACCTGTTCAATTCATGCCAAACATTTCTATACCTGTTAAAACGGGCGTTTTTTCAACTCGTTCGCACTGGCGCAGTGGTTAAAGTTTACGCATTCTAAACCAATGCTCCCGGTTCGAATCCGGGGAGGTAGATTTTTTTTTCTTTTTTACACCATTAAAATACTAATTTTTACATCCATTTGGCCACACCAATTTATTTCTTTGGTTAACGGATTCGCCGCTTCGTTTTTTTGCCGAATAGAAATAAAAATTAAAAAAAAACAACTTAAAAATGCCCCGCAACAGAGCTCACTCAAAAACAGGCAGTGTAGTGAAATTTGCTGCACTTCACGCAAATTTTAACAGGTGGCGTCTAGATCTAGATTCAGGCACATATGTGAATCTCTCCATGCGCCAATATCAGGTTTAGTTACTCTGTTCTATTTATATGACATTCTAATAACTAGAAAAAAACGTTCACACACGCAAACATTGGCAAAATGCCAGCTTTTTAAAAGCACTTGTTTTGAGGGTTAGGAAACAGCAGGTGTAGATGCATGCATCATACCTGCTACACAGACGACTCCTGCGTCCTCCTTGTGGGTACAGTCGTGGTCTCCCCACCTGCTGATCTCACAGTCCGCTACAGAAGACTCGTTCCCCGCGCAGTTGAGATTGTCCAGCCAGATGTTTCCTGTCCCTTCAGGAAAAACTCCTCCCACCCTGGCGACTCCACCCCGATACCCGAGCTGTCTACAGACCACTTGGGCGTCCCTGTCGTCAAACCCGTCATCACAGACCGTTCCCCAGTCACCGTTTCCGGGCTGGACCTCCACTCGGCCTTCTGATGATATCTGTCCTCCGGTAAGCCGGACAGACACGGCACCTGCAGCAGATTTTAAAACTTGATTATCGCTTGTTCGTTTTTCAATAACGATACCGCGAAAAAAATTGAATTTCTTTATTGTGAACAAGGAAAAGTTTTCAAAAGATCATCATCAAACTCAAAGTACGTGTTATTGTTGATTTAAATTAGAAAATTACCCCCAAGACTAGCCTTGCTACACAATATCGTGCTCCAATACTCCATACAACCATCGGGCCCTATCGTTGGCAGGGGTATCTTACTGCAATGCTATACTTATGGTATTTCTCGTTTTCGGAAGAAGACATTTCTATTTAAGTCGTAGTTGTTTCTTTTAGTATGAAGAGCGAAGAGTATTGTCATGTCAAAACCAACACAAACCTTTGCAGACCACCCCGACATCTTGCCTGTGGACACAGTCCCGGCTGTTGCTATTCTGGATCGGACAGCCCTCTAGAGACGACTCGTTGCCGAAGCAGTTCAGGTTTCTGAGCCAGATGTTTCCCGTCCCTTCTCCGAAGTCTCCTCCTGCCGTAGCGACTCCACCCCGATGCCCGAGCTGTCTACAGACCACCTGGGCGTCCCTGTCGTCAAACCCGTCATCACAGATCGTTCCCCAGTCTCCGTGTTTTGGCCGGATCTCCACTCGGCCTTGTAGCGGACTCTGGCTTCCGTTCAGTCGAACGGACACGTCATCTGTTAGAGTGAATCGAGCATGTGCAGTCAGTTCCAGCATGTAATATTTGCTTTCTTTCAAACGTCCCGATTAAATGCTGGATTTGATGTATCAAACCATACCTCCTGCAGATGACTCCTGCAGTTTTCTTGTGGCTGCAGTCGTGGTCTCCCCACCTGTTGATCTCACAGTCCGCTACAGAAGACTCGTCACCAGAGCAGTCTAGTATCCCTAGCCGTATGAGCCCAGCCCCGTCTCCGATGTCTCCTCCTGCCGTGGCGACTCCATCCCGATACCCGAGCTGTCTACAGACAACCTGGGCGTCCCTGTCGTCAAACCCGTCATCACAGACCGTTCCCCAGTCTCCATTTCCGGACCGGACTTCCACTCGGCTGCCGATAAGGCGGACGGACACACCACCTGTACACGTGCCAACACAATCTTCTATAAATCATGTCAACAAGCTTCTGATGCAGACAAAAAAAATGATATTGAATTCCTGGTCACTCCCTCCACATTGCTTAATCAATGATTTCTCAGCCTTTTTTTAAACTCGTGTGTCTCCATGCTTCTATTGCCAAGAGGAAAAATGATATGGCTAATATGACTTTGTATTTGACAATACAACATGTATAAACTGTACAATAATGAATATAATTTATGTAACTCTAACCTGTACAGACCAGTTGTACATCCTGGCTATGATGACAGTCAGAAGGTTCCCAGCTGAAGCCACAAGACATGATGTTGGTCTCGTCTCCGCTGCAGGTGACGTCACCCAGCCAGATGTTCTCCGACCCTTCCCCGATGTCTGCCTGCCCAGATGACGTCATCCCGCCGGTATAACCCATCTGTCTGCACACGAACCCGGCCTCAGCCTCGGTCCAGCCGGTGTTGCACACGGCACCCCACTCTGACGCTCCCCACGGCCGGATTTGCAGCCGTCCTTTCCAGGGAGCCCGACCGCCAGCCAGCCGGAGAGCTGCGTCTCCTGTGGGTACAACAAAATATGGTCTAGCTACCGCATTTGGGGCAATGTGGATTGCTTCTGTTGTAGCCATATAAAATTATTGCCAAACTTTTCCAGAACGGATTATATCAGCCATCCCTACCTTTACCGGCCGGAGAGATTTTACAGCAATACAATAGTCCATAAGTGAGCACAAACGTCAGCCCAGTTACCACCACAGACTTCTCCAGAATGGAATAAACTTGGGTTTATAAATGGTAGCTACTCGTACCTGCACAGACGACTCCTACATCCTCCTTGTGTGAACAGTCACTCCGTCCCCAGGAGTCAGCAGGACAGTCTCCAAGGTCCGTCTCGTTGCCCCTACAGGCCACCTCGTCCAGCCAGACGTTCCCCGAACCTTCCCCAAAATGACCCGCCAGTTTAACCTCCAGGGCCGCCCCGAAGCCGAGCTGTCTGCAGACAACATGAGCGTCCTGCAGGCCAAAGCGGTCATCACAGACTGAGCCCCATTGGCCGGTACCGTTTCGGACCTCCACTCGGCCTTCCACTGGTACTGATCCATCAGCGAGACGGACTTGGAGACCTACAGACAGAACGTCAAGATTTTTTTATAACATATTTCTAATCAAAACATTATTTGTCATCTTTGTCTTGTCATCAGCATCACAAGAATACCATAATGTTTCTTTCTTTCCTCTCAAAGGGAAGATATTTCACTTTGAACTTGAAGTTAAACCGTCAGCAATTTGGTAGTGTCTCACCTTCGACAGAACCTGCAGAATCTGTTGCACCAGCTGAAGAGGTACTGTACTGCGTCGTTTCTGTGATTCTCGGTGCTGCTGATGTTTCAATGCAAATAGTCCTGACTACGGGATTGGCGGAGGACGTAAACCTCACTGTTGAGGCACCAGCAATGGACGCTGTCTGGTGCAGAGATGGTTTCACAGTTGGTGTGTCAGCAGGGGTGGAGGCTGACTCGGCAGAGGGCGCTGTAGCACTTTTTACCGCTACAGATGTGGACAGTGACTCGGTAGAGGGCGCTGTAGTACTTGTTACCGCTACAGATGTGGACACTGACTCGGCAGGAGGCACGACATCTGTTGTTAAGCCGTTGTCGCCTGGTACTGGACTCTCAAAGAAACACTGAAATGTTTGAAAATAAACAGCATTATAGTGATAATGATGATGATATTCATCTTCGTTTGGTTTCTTGGTTTCCTCACCAGACGATGATTGTCAAAGCAGCAATATCGGCAGACAAACGTTTGTCACATTGCGATGTATTGTTTCTACATGAATAAAGTCAATGTTTACCGCAGAAATTTAAAAATCAAAATCCTTTGATTTAAGATGGGACAAATCGTTCATTCTACTTCAGGTTGTGAGTTGACATCACGGAATGACGCCCGTGATGTATAGTTAGACAAGTGTGCTATGAGTTAGGCAGGTGTGCGGATGTAGTTTGGTATGTTTTCGGATGTAGTTAGGCATATGTTTAATCAGTTACCCTTTTGTCACTCAATCCCATCTTCCTCGGGGGTTGTTTATGGTTCGGTATAGGAGAACAGCACGTTCATGAATAATTCTGTTTCTCTGGCCGTGAGTTAACCTTGCGGAATTCCACATGTGACGTACCCTGAATTTGTGGTTAACTCTTGCCCGCTGATCTGTTAACGGTTGTATAGTTCTGCCACAGGGTTTGTTTATGGTTTAGGTTAATGGATAGGTCTGTTTCTGACCGCAGGTGAACCGACAACACTCAAATTATGGTGTTGTGAGAAAACTGTTTTTATTTTGTAAGCTAAGTTTCTGCAGACGTTATTCATGATACAGGACAGTAGAAAAAAAGATGCACACCATTATTCTGTTTCTGATCGAGAGTAAAGAAACCTTTCCATGTGCAATGTTGCCAGGCAAATGTGCTTATGGTTTAGTACATCGGTCACTTGTTTGATGTTATAAAACAAGCATGTCGTCACAGATACCTGTTGGCTTTGTTAATTATCAAAACCGTAATTTAAAACAAGAATTCCAAATGCCCATCGATCTTTCAGCATCACATGTGGTCACAGGTTATGGCCAATCAGATGATAAGACTCACCTTAACACCTTGTGTGATGATCGCGCTATGCTCGTGTACCGTTGTAGTCAAGTTGTCCAGTTCCAGCTCGACGTGAGTCAGATTCAGCGCCAGTCCCCTGTTCTTGTCTGCTTCTTCTGATATTTGTGCAGATAGATTTTCTACCATGGAGAGGAGCTTTGCCTCCTTCGCCAATAGCTCCTGTGCTAAGTTCTGTTCTAGCTGTGCAATCCTGGCTTTTTCTTCTGACAATTCGTCGGACAGATCCTGCACCTGGGTTTGGAGACGTGTTTCTTGTTCCTGTAGCTCTTGTGTCAGGTTCTGTACCCGGGTTTGGAGACGTGTTTCTTGTTCCTGTAGCTCTTGTGTCAGGTTCTGTTCCATTTCTAGCTTAGCGCCTAAACTGTTCACCCTGGACGTGAGATCGGATTGCAGACCCAGCATGGTTTGCACCATCGACGTCAGCAGATGCACTTGGTCTTTCAAGTAGGCCGTTTCTTCCTTGGTCTCGGCGAGCTGTTCCTCTAGACGCGGCGGAGAAAAGCTCCCAGTGCGGGACCCAGGCGGAACCACATAGGTGTAGGTACAGTAGCCCTTGTCTACATACTCCTGGTGGGGTCTAACATCCTGGGCTCGGGCAGGGAAACTAACGCACAGGACCAACACAGCGAGCAGTACGACGCTCGCCATCTTGGAGGAAATAAACTAACACACCTGCGTCACACCTAGTTGTTTGTTACCTGGTGGTGGTGGTGACTCTTGGGTGGCATATTTTTGTTGTAGCCTGATACTATTGTACTCTTTTGAGGAAGAACAGTATAAGGCTACAAACAAAATACACTACTACCGAAAATAGTTTCATCAGGTTGGTAGAACATAGGATATTGGAGCTTTGAAGGAGCACTCAGAAACTAAGATGTCTGATAGGCATCAAAACGTAAGCAAGGGAGAGACAGTGCTGGTTGTGTAAAAGAAAGCTCCAATATCAAAATACACTATTGTTCACCCAGCCACACAGGTGTGCTTTTGAACTGCGTCACACCTGATCCTGAACGACCTGCCGGACGTTTGGCTCACCTCACTCACAGGTCATGACCTTGACATTGATAGCCTAGCTGTGCAGATCCGCTCATCTTCGGTACAGGCAGGGGGTGCCGATTTGGGGCTATCAAAGGGGGACTCAAGGTTCCACAGTAGGGTGCAGTTATGTGGATAGGATTGACAGGTGTCATACATTTATTGACATGTTGTCATTTGGCATTGCTTACAATTGAGAATCACTTTAGGTAACTGCTTTCATGATTTCTGTAAGGAAAATGACTTATTTTAAGAATAGACGATATCAAATGAATTGTAAGCAAACTGCGATTCTCAAGCCTGAAAGACTAGTGTATATCATTCAAATATTTATGTTAATGGATATCTTGAAGGAAGCCGAGTTAGGGAACTGAGTTATACCTGTTCGTGAACGACCTTTGGACGTTCGGCTCGAATCCAGCACTTTAAGAAATTTGATATCTTCGAGGAAGTTGAGTTGTGAAACCTGCGTCAGACCTGCTTCTGAACGACCTGCCGGACGTTTGGCACACCTCCAGCACATACAGGTGTGTCTTAAGCCGGGCTGTGATGAGAGGCATCCTGTTATAATACGGCGCCGTTAACGTTGTCAACGTTCAAATCATGCAGGTAGAATAAGGTGTTTATAAAAAGCTAGAAATGTATATTATGAGGAAGAATGTATATTATTATATAACCGCACAGACGTTCTTACATACCTTTTACAGCTTTTCCCATGACTTTTCCAATAGCTTTCCTAGAGCCTTTTTCTCACAGTTTTTCTCACCATCATGTGATATGTTTTACTACTGATCAGTAATAGAAATGCATTCTCACTGCTAACTTCTAAATCACAGCAGCTACGGTACAATAAAAATGATACAGCGTATGCATTTTCATGAATCAAGAGAGATGTAATTGAACTCTTGAAAAAATTAAATGTAAAAAAATTGCTCTGGTGAAGTAACACTCTTTTCACTTGATTTCCAAGTAAATTACCTTTTTCTTACTGTAACGGTATATCTTTTATCTACAAATAAATGTGTTTTTTTCTGAAATCTACGTTTGGCTTCACTTTTTCCCTGTCCTCAAGATATCATGTGAGCAGTAACAACCAAATATTAAAAAAAAAATGAAATAAGAAATACAGCAAACTTTTCAATTATCTTCAATGTGTATTCAAGACTGAATATTTGTATGGTTGATTTTTATGTGGTAAAGAAACTCATGGGGAATTTTATTTATCACTCGACGAGTTGTTCTTCGAGACGTGGCGGAGAAAAATTCCTAGTACAGGACCCAGGCGAAACCACATAGGTGTAGGTACAGTAGCCCTTGTCTACATACTCTTGGTGGGGTCTAACATCCTGGGCTCGGGCAGGGAAACTAACGCACAAGACCAACGCAGCGAGCAGCACGACACTCGCCATTTTGGAGGTAATAAATTTAAACACCTGGAGGAAGTATCTTGGAGGAACTAAACTAGAACATCTGGAGGAAATAAACTAAAACACCTGGAGGAAATAAACTTAAACACCTGCGTCACACCTGATTGTTACCTGGCGCGCCGGTGGTGACTCTTGAATGGCTAATTTGTCTTGTAGCCTTATACTATTATGCTCTTATAATGGAATAATAGTATTAGGTTACAAGCAAAAACAAACACAACTGTTTACTCAGCAACGCAGACGTGCCTTTGATACGCGTGGCACCTGATCCTGAACGACCTTGGCTGACCTCCAACAAAGGTTTTATGTACAGTATATTTCGGCTTCTAATAGATATTGTTTACTGTCTCTTTTTCATTATTTGATACATTGGGCTATTTTTGTATGCTGTGTGGGAAGAAAGCAGCAGTGAGTTATCCCCTGTATTATAACCCAATCTATTTTGTGACGGAGAAACTTGATAACGAAATTAAGACGCCCAGACGTCATTTAGAAAACATGACAAGCACCCTAGCATCTACTTGAAGACATTCTTTTTTCAAACTTGAACCTTTTACGTAACATTAACTTTTCCCCCATGTACTTGTGCACCAAACTTCATGAAAATATAGCAAACACATAGACATAGTGTCACGGCCATACCTACGTGCTACAGATTAGTGAAGGTTAATAGACATTATCAGCTCTTCTTTGTCAGTTTTGGCCTTCTGCTCAGCTGTCCATTCCTGTGTTTGATGAATAGCTAGCAACAGACCACACAAATATATAAATGACTATACAAACTGGTTTAAGAAATACACTAAGCTGTGATGTAGCAGGAAAGCTCATCTATGTTGATATAATTCATATTGAATTTTTTCAACTGTCATACAACACAACTTTTGCTCACTCGAACTCGAACTCCTCGAATTTTCGAGCACAGAAGACCGGGCTCGGTCTCGTCGTCGGAGGTGTCGCAGCACATTAATATTGAATCACCGGGACATTTTATCACCTTGGACAAAGCACAATTATTTTATGATGAACCAGATTACTTCGCGAGGGGGGTAAAGGAGGCCATCTACACAAGATCACACCAGCCGACACTCAACAGAGATGGGGGCCGATATCGCCTGCAAGGTATCTCGTTACTCGAGTCACGTGTCTCCAAATCACGTGCTCAGAGTAATGGAATCATCACTCCTGAAGAAGGTGCGACTGAAAATTCGAGGTGAGCAAAATTTGTGTTGTATGATAGTTTAAAAACAATAAGTTGTGATATGTTAACTTCATGTTGACTCCAATCGAATGTTGTAGCATAATTTAAGTAAAGAAAAGGTCAACAGGTCAACAGCACATAATATTCTTGTTCACATTACAGATTTTATTAAAGCCTTTCTCACAGCTTTTCTCACAGTCTTTCTTACCATGATGTAGTCGTATTTTTCACCTAGACATTATTTACTGATCATCACGTAATACAAAACAGCTTTAAAAGATCCAAACTTCTGTAATCACACCAAGAAGCTTAAGTCGTGTTTGCAATCAAAAACACACATCATAGAAAATGTTATGAATCATACATGTAGTTGTAAGTTAACTAAAAAAACTGTATGTAAGTTATTTGCTCTCACAGAAAAACATCTTGTTTACTTCACGTTCCAGTATATTTACAAATCTTCTTACCAGTGATAAATGTCGTCATCCGATTTGACATCATTTGTCAAGTAAGGATATCTGTATATCTATGTAATCTACATTTGGCATACAGAAACAACTCCAAGCATATAACGCTAGTTCACCTTTAGCCGCAGGGTAACCCATATTCGTTGTGTTTACCCACATGGTATCAATGGATATCAATTCGACGGACGGTGGTTTCAAGTTCTAATATTTTCTAACTTGAAACTACATCGTCCGTCGACTTGATACCCTTAAATAGCCGTTTTTGTAGGCAACGGATATAGGCTACCCTACGGATAAAGGTGAACTAGCGTTACATAATGAAATAGAAAATGCAGATGTTTCAATGATCATATGCCTGATGTATTCAGTGGTTTGATTCTATGTGCTAAAGAAACTCATGGTGGTGTTAAAAAGATAAATCATATCACCTCACTCTCATCTCACTTCACCTGTCCCAAAGCCTCGCCGGTCGTAGGGGCAGCAATTATATAATCAAGTCTAAAACTTGAATACCGCGTAATACCACTGGATCTGAATCATTTCCTAATTTTAGTGTTTATACATTCCTTTGCGCGGATTGTGCCGAAGGTGTGATTTTTATGGCTTGATCTTCATAGACACAGACTTCAGGGAGTAATGCCAGCCTCTCCAGTGATTCCACATCACACCTTGCACGTGTGCACAGGAGTTCCCACAGTTGCCCAGGTAACGGCCGTTGAGGAGGGAGTGGCCGCAGAACCAAAACCACCAGCCGGCCTGTCCGTACCGCTGGGAACAGTGTCTGTACCAGCCATCATTGTCCCTGTCCACAGTGGAGAACCTCTGCCCGTTGCTGTCAGCCATGGCGTCTCCCGCGGAGCCTGAATACCCGGAAATGTGCAGCCGGTACCCGTCCGACTCATCGGACACACTTGATGGGGACATTAATCAAACAACTGAGTTAACAGTTCATTTTTTGCTACTAGTGATTACGTCCACGCGTACACAAAATAAGTACACATTTACACGTACATACACGGACACTCTCATACACACACGCGCGCGCGCACACATAATAGACAGAGACGCGCATACATACACGCATTCAGACGCAAGCACACACACACACACACACACACACAGATGATCATACGGAGGGATACGGAGGGATACACACAAATAAGTGCAGTATTATACACTTACGCATGAAGTTGCTGCTGAACTTCCTGTCACACATCCTCAGCATGCCTGAAGATGAACTTGTTAATCTGCATGCTCTTTACGTCCGTCTCATGGCAAACGTGGATGAGGGTGCCAATCGACTACTTAATGATATCTACATCAAACAGTTTCTGGGCGAAGATGATTGCCAACTTATACCGAAACAGATCAGCCATCTTCCTGCCAACGATGTTTGCTCACCTCAAGATGCTTTACTCATCCGAAGGTCTTCAGCTCATCTGAAGGTGTCAAGGTGTTTACTAACATGTAGTTTCTTTTTACTCACCTGAAGTGTTTTTACTCACCTGAAGAATTTTTGATCACCTGAAGGTGTTTTACTCACCTGAAGGTGCTGTACTCTGCCCGGCGTGACTCCCCTTGCCAGTCCAAAAGGTCAATCCTCAAGCGATATTTCTTCTGATTGGTCAGGAGGTGGATGTTCTCGTTCCCCAGCCAGTACTCCCCGCTCTTGTTCCCAAAGCCCAGTTTGTACTCCTCCCAGTTCCGGTTGAAGGGAACCGTCCCGTCCTGCCGCCGCTGGATCACGGTCCAACCGCCTCCTGTGCGAAGGTACAACAAGGAAAACCGTTTATTCAAATACAATTCAATCCCTACAACTGGATTAAATGACTTCCGGACGTTTCCGTTAGTGTGACACCCATTACTCTTCTTCGGCGTCAGTAGACTGAGCAGGCAAAACGATTCGATACAGCTTACTAGAGAAAATGGTTGAACCACTAACTCCCAAGGATCGTATGCAAATGTTATATTTTATCTTACCCTACCTCCCTCATGACCGCAATGAAAAGCGGCCTGCAGGACGATTTGATCTTATCATGAATAAAGAAAGGTTCAAACAAACTCAATTGTAAATCTTCGAATTCATACTCTTAACATCTGTGTTTCTGACTTAGGGAGAAGAGATGCACTACAGGTATCGTTATGGGCTGCTCTTCAGCCCCTACGAACTTTATTTAAAAAAAAAGGAAAAAAAAATTGCTTGAAACTCCAGGCGGTTTAATCTAAAATAAACTAACCATAGCCTTCGCAGTCATGAAATCGCTTAATTTTATGTCGTTTTTGAAAGTGAAACAAAAATGACAATAAACAAATCATTGTGTTTCCCTGGACTCTAAGCACTGAACAGCTCATCAAAGGGGCAGAGGACAGAACGAGATGGGCAAAGATCACCGCTGATGGATGCCATCGAGTCCCTACGACCACAGTGGTTATGGACCGTGAGTGAGTGAGTGTGTTTCCCACACAGTACCTGCAGTATCCATGTCACAGTAGGCCTCCACATCAGAGGAACGGAATCTAATGCTGTAAACTCCGCTTGTAGTCTTTCCTGCCGCAAGGTGATCCGCGCAGTCTGAGGCTGTGAAACGGTGAGAAAAACAGAAAGGCACAGTTTGGTTGGATGATACGGAAAGGAAGAATTTTAATGTATATCAACTTTTCGACTCCAATGATGATTGATGAATATAATTTGAATAGATTTGTGCCAAAATGTTTTTAATAATTACTACTTATTCTAACTGATTTTCGGACAAACTGCTGGAGTAATACATTGTATAAGCAAACGCGAATATTTTGTTTTATTTCTCAACTTCAACGAGATTCATTCTTTTGGTTGTCATCAACGAGCCACATTTTAGTTGCAATGGCGTTCATGTTACTAAGTATCAACTATGTTTCATTTGATTTTTAAATTTCTACGTCAGGACAATAATTTGTACATTGTACCTTGACAGACGACCCCAGCGTCTTCCTTGTGGGTACAGTCGTGGTCTCCCCACCTGTTGATCTCACAGTCCGCTACAGAAGACTCGTTCCCCGCGCAGTTGAGATTGTCCAGCCAGATGTTTCCTGTCCCTTCAGGAAAAACTCCTCCCACCCTGGCGAACCCGGTGTAGTACCCGAGCTGTCTACAGACCACCTGGGCGTCCCTGTCGTCAAACCCGTCATCACAGACCGTTCCCCAGTCACCATTTCCGGGATGGATCTCAACTCTACCTTCTGACGGATTCTGGCTGCCGGCGAGTCGGACTGAGACTCTGCCTGGAGAAGTGCACAGTATTCTAACACTGAAGATGAAGTGGGACATACAGAGCGCAAACAGTACTCTATAGATGATAAAGAGATCTCACAATTAGATCTCCAGCGAGGAACTAACAGAACAATTGTCAACTTAACAAATAGACTAGTCAAGTTTATTGCAAATTCTTGCCCGTTGGCTAATCGCAGGTAACATAAAAGATTCAAACAGTGTAAAAACAATATCAAAAGTGTCTACTCTAGTCTAAAACTAGTAAAAGCTAACTCTAGATCCGGGGTTATTGGGTTCGACTCCTTTTTCGAAGAAGCTGCTTGTTGACAAATAAGCTACTTGTTAAGTTTGGGGCCATCATTTGTTATGCTGCATGTAGTCACGACGAAAATAAAGACTACAATGAAACGACGGCATGACTACCTGTACAGATGACGTGTACATCCTGCCTATGATCACAGTCAGAAGGTTCCCAGCTGAATCCACAGGACAGGATGTTGGTCTCTTCTCCGCTGCAGGTGACGTCACCCAGCCAGATGT